>NW_007118319.1:0-668 GCF_000164805.1 Carlito syrichta
TGCTTTGGACAGTAGCCCAGCTGCGGAAAGTACATTTGCTGTCCTGGGGAGGCGAAGGAGCCGAGGTGTGTCAATCCTAAAAAATCTGGGACTTAGGGTTGCAGTTCACCGCAGCCCGCGCTGCACTGCTGGGCAACCGATCTCACACTCAGAATACAGACCCCGCCCTGGAGGACTCCGAGGGTCCCTAGTGAACACCCTCTCCTCTTTCAGCCATGCAGAAAATATTTGCATCTTAAAATCACCAGCTCTTCTTGCCTGCAGTCTTCCCACCCGCTGCAGACTGTACCGTTCATGACCACTCCTGCTCAAAGCCCGCTCACGGCTGCCCCCGCCAAAGGAGCTCACGTCCTTAGAGAATTTCAACCCTCTGTTATTTTTCTGCTCCACATCTGGCATAATTTTACATAATTCCGTCCACTGCCTGTCATCTTTCGCCACACAGTGATGTCCACCAGGACATGTGCCACCGCAGTTTTCTTTGCTGTTGCATCCCATCACCTGGTGTTTCATGGATATTAAGCGCTGCGTATGCTACGATGATTGACACAAATATTTGTGGAGGAGAAGAATGAATCCTTTTCCTTGGCCCTTTCCACCTCCGATGGCAGTGCGTTGCTCTGTTGTCCCTGAGTCTGACCACAGGACTCGATTCTGGCAGCTCACTA
>NW_007118320.1:0-724 GCF_000164805.1 Carlito syrichta
CTCTGTTTTTCTGCAGACACCTTATTAATTCACCATGTCTGTTAACTCCCTAAAATAGTCACAACTCTGCTTTTGAAGGTATTTATAGATTTATCCTAAAAATATTTACTACTAGGCCCTATATTAGTTTCCAGAACAGACCTGGTCCTGTTCTCCTGAGCTTATACAGATAGCTAGGTGGTAACATTAAAATGTGATGGGTGTTATGGTAAAGAAATTACAGGGCACTATGAGAACATATGTCAAGGGAACAAACATAACCTTGTCTCAAGTTCATGGAAGCTTTTCATAGACAATGTATTTTAAGTTGAGACAAAAATGAGTATGAAGAAACAAAACACAGGAGATCATGGAGAGTGTTGCAGGCAAAGGAAACAACATGCAGAGAAGTCTAGAGGCATGATGAAGTCAAAATTTTATAAAGAACTGAACTCATATAAATAGACAGTCAAGAAATGAGAACAGACTACAAAGGCATAATCAACTGTGTCAAGGAGTTAAGGAGATTGGGAATGATTGAGGTAAGCAGAAAAGTAACAGAAATCAATTTTTATTTTTTTTTTTTTGAGTTGGAGTCTCACTCTCGCCCAGACTGGAGTGCAGTAGCCGCTCCCGGGCCCCGTAGCCTCGACCTGCTGGGCTCTGGCGATCCTTTCGCCTCAGCCTTCCGAGTAGCCGGAATTACAGGTGCGCTACCACGCCCAGCTGACTTTTTGATTTATTG
>NW_007118321.1:0-771 GCF_000164805.1 Carlito syrichta
GGTTTCACAGTGAACATAATGCTGGCTTTGGTGTGATATGCAAAACTGAATAATAATAATAAAGTAGTTTCAAGTGGTTTCTTTCTTTTTAACCAAGAAATGTTGATGGATCAAACATATTTCCTGGCTGGGCACAGGGGCTCATGCCTATAATCCCAGTATTTTTGGGGGGCCAAGATAGGAGGATTGCTTGAGCCCAGGAGTTCAAGATCAGCCTGGGCAGCACCACGAGACCATGTTTTTACAAAAAAATTAAAGACTCAGTTGGGCATGGCAAAGCACATTAGCAGTCCCAGATACTCAAGAGGCTGAGGTGGAAGGATTAGCTGAGTCTGGGAGGTCGAGGCTGCAGTGAGCTGTGATTGTGTCACTGCCCTCCAGCCTGGGCATCAGAGACAGACCCTGACTCAAAAAAAAAAAATACTATCCAGTCTTGGCTGTGAGCTTGTAAAGCATTTCTTGGAAGCCGCAGAATGCAAACCCTGGCAGGATTGCAGGCCTGTATGGTGGAAACAAGACACCTCCCTCTCCCAGCCTCCCAGATCAGCTTCCATAGTGGTTGGGAGTGGCTCCTGGGGGCATTAACTCCTGAATTCTACAGACAGTTCTGCACCCCTAAGGGAGGCCCAGGAGGAGGCACAAACCCTGCACGTGTACCTTCCTCCAGTAACCCCTCCATCAGTGGCTTCCCCTCCAGTCTACTGTCCCATCCTGTCCTCTAGTCTGCCAGCAAGTGCTTCCAGATAGCCGGGTTCACTGCTCTGATGCTTG
>NW_007118322.1:0-667 GCF_000164805.1 Carlito syrichta
AGGGCACCTTTTTCCCATTCCACTGGTAGAGAATCTAAGTCCCCAAAAGTGAAATAATTCAAAAGATCTACCCTTAAGTCATATACCTTACCTATAGACATTACAGTGGATCTTTAGAGAAACAATGATGCCAGTCTAAAGTTATCCTCCAGGGCAGTTCTCTGTCGTGTACAAAAGGCTTCAAAGTCGACAAATATGAGGCTTGCTCAAGAGCTCAAAATACTCAAGTGGCATAGTCTGGACTTGAGCCCAGTTCTGATAACACATTCCTTATTCCCTCAATGTACTCATCATCCCTATTCGTTCATCTTCAAGATTCCTGAGGACAGTGGCAAACTCCTGCAAAGACCTTGCTGGAAAAGAGAAGGGGTACATGAGGTAGGGGAATAGTGATTGGGGAGCCTTTCCAGATCTGATGATTATGTATGTACTTAAATTCCGGGCATGGTAGTGCATGCCTGTAATTTGGCCTACTTGGAAGGCTTAGGCAGAAGGATCGCTGGAGCCCAGCAGGTCGAGGCTGCAGTGGCTGCTCCCAGCCACTGCACTCCAGTCTGGGTGACAGAGTGACTCCAACTCAAAAAAAAGAAAGAATTCCTTGGCACGTGTACACACCTAAAAACTGTTGCTTCCCAAGGCTCACTTTATCTTTTAAACACTAACCAGA
>NW_007118323.1:0-733 GCF_000164805.1 Carlito syrichta
GGGGAAGATTGGCATCATTCTGCCTTTAACCTGGGGGTGGTTACACAGGATTTGCATTGAGCTATCCTTTCTGTTTTCTGTACTTTTCTATGTGTGGGCTATACTTAAATATAACAACAACAAAAACACTCCTGCATTGAAAAAACCTTTTTTAAAGTCTCTTCAAATCCAATTAGGAAGAGCTCTGACAGAAATACTCTTTCTTGTTATGTGGTTTGGAATCAATGAGTCCATGGCTGGAAATAATGGTACCATGCCATGATTTTCTATAAGGTCCTGTAAGAGAATCACTTAGCCTGAGCTGAAAAATGTCTAAAGAGTGAGAAGGCTCACTTCACACCTCCAGGTCCCTGCAGACAGCTTTGTTACAATAGTTCTTGCTCATCTGAAGCCTCTGTAAATGGCTCCATTATCATACTCTCTCACACATCACTGTCTTTTCAGTTCTCTGTCAACCAGCAATCTACATGGCCTTGTATTAAATGATATAAAGGCCCTGTCCACTCAGCCCCTCCCCCCAAAAAGTAAACACCAGTCTACCTGGAAGGCAAATCCCCAGCCAAAAGAACGGCACTTTATCAAACTTAATGATATCATCAAGATCACCCCCATACCCTATTAAAAAGAGGGCAAACGACATGAACAGACATCTCTCAAAGAGATCTACAGATGGTCAACAAACATGAAAAAGTGTTCAACATCACTCATCACCAGGGATATGCAAATTAAAACC
>NW_007118324.1:0-749 GCF_000164805.1 Carlito syrichta
CCTGGCTAACCAGCTGGCTAGCTATTTAGGACACCTCATTAAGTCAGTTGGCTAGGCAGCTATCTAGCTAGTTAAAAAGCTAGTAAAGTCAGATGGCTAGACAGCTGACTAGCTAGTTATTTCAGGTAAAGTCAGCTTGCTATCTAGGTAGATAGCTAGTTAAGTCAGCTAGTTATATCACCTAGCTAGCTAGTTAGGTCAGCTAGTTAAGTCACCTAGTTAGGTATTAGTTAGCTAGGTAGCTAGCTAGTTATTTCAGCTAGTAAAGTCAGCTAGGTAGCTGGAAAGCTAGCTAATTAAACCAGATAGTTAAGTCAGCTGGCTAGCCAGTTGCCCTCCTGGGTAGCTAGCTTGTTAAGTCAGCTGGTTAGGCAGCTGGCTAGCTACCTAATTCACCTAGTTAAGTCAGCTTGCTGGCCAGCTGTTTAGCTAGTTAGCTTGGTATTTAAGTCAGTTGGCAAACCACCGAGTTACTAGTTATATGTTCTAAAACAACATATAGTTCTTTTAGAGTTGTTGTTCCACTTGGTTTACTGTCTTTCTTTTGTTTTGGGGGTTGGTTCATATGTATTTTATTCTTTTTCCTGTACTCTTGTGAAAAATGTTGCACTTTTTTCCCCCTTTTCTTCTGTGTTTAATACTTTCTTAAGTATTTCATGTAGAGGTGGTTTGGTGGCAGCGTAGGTTCTTAGGGATTGGATATCTGGAAAAGATTTTAATTCCTCCCTCACTGATGAAGCTTAATCTGG
>NW_007118325.1:0-810 GCF_000164805.1 Carlito syrichta
AAATGAATTCTGTGAATTTAGCCCCATTTGCGTCATTTTATAGGCCATCATTTAGATATCTTTGCATTATGAACAAGCAGCAATTACAATAATGAGACTAGCTGACCATCTCGTCCCATAAATGGTCGGTTCATATCATGCCAATTCCTGGCTTGAAGAAGGTTTTGTAAGATGGCAGGGAGCTGGGCTCAGTGGCTCAGACTGTAATCCCGCGCCTTTGGGAGGCTGAGGTGAGTGGACTGCCTGAGCCCGCGGGTTCGACACCCGCCTGGGCAGCGAGACCTCATCTCTACAATAAATCAAAAAATCAGCCGGGCGTGGTAGCGCATACCTGTAATTCCGGTTACTTGGAAGGCTGAGGCGCAAGGATCGCCGGAGCCCAGCAGGTCGAGGCTGCGGTGGCCGGGAGCGGACACTGCACTCCAGTTTGGGTGACAGAGTGAGACTCCAACTCAAAAAAAAAGATGTCAGGGAAAGAAATAACAAGGTAGTGGAAGGAGAAAGACTGGACATATGTTGAGAGTCAATAAAGCACAGTGAAACAAACCACAGCGAAAACTATGTACTGACTATAAATACAGCTTTCAAGAAATAGCTGAGTGGAAATTAAGAAATGCGGATAGCTTATTCAGGAATGAGGAAAAATGAAGTATAGAATAGGATGAAGTCAAAGACCAAGAATAATCAACAAAGGCTATGACAGGCCCCTGCACTTGTCAGCATGGATGAGGCTTTTTAATACATCATCCCAAGTAAGTATTAAAACTTGCTATTCTAAATTACAAGAGAGCCTTTCCAGCTAACTTATGC
>NW_007118326.1:0-610 GCF_000164805.1 Carlito syrichta
ACATCATATACCCTGGCCAAATTAGTGGGCTTGCGTGCCGCAGCCCTGAGACCTGCCATTAGTGTCTGGTGGTAGACCCAGAGCCTCTCCTTACCTTCAGCCGTGTTGAAGTCCCATGCTGGACGAGACAAAGGAACTGTCACGTTGATGATATCTGGATTTTGGGTCGGCTGCCTGTCTTCCCCCAGAACCAATTTCCGGGCTTCCGTCTGAATACGTTCCCTTTCCTCCATTGTGAAGAGGACTTTTAAGAGCATTTAGCAATCATCCCAAGTAGGCTGGTGGGTAAAAAGAATACTCTCTAACAGGTCAGTTAAATCTTTTGGATTTTCAGAGAATTTAGCCATTTGCATTCTCCAATTATATAAATCAGAGGTGGAGAACGGCCAATAGTGAAGGGGCGGTGCTCCAGTTTCATCTGGAGGCCCAACAGCATGGAGGGGGAGCGTGGTGGATTCTGCGGGTCCCGCCTCCGGTGCTGGAGCTCCCCAGCCAGTGCGTCCCCACGTTCCTGCTGCCGGTCCGCACCGGAGTTCCTCTGCTCGGGGCGCAGGAGCTGGTTCCCCAGCAGCCCCCCTCCGCGGCACTCCCTTCGGGTGCCAGGGGTGCC
>NW_007118327.1:0-736 GCF_000164805.1 Carlito syrichta
GTGTAAAACAGGAGTCCCCACTGATCATAGTCATTTGACATCCGAAGCTTTCTCTGAATAATCTAAAAATTATCTCCAAATACAAGTAGTAACATGTGAGCTAATATTTTTTATCCCTAAAAATATTCAATTAAGTTTTCTACTATAGGAAGTCAAGATGCTTTGTAAACTGACCAACTATACCAAGTGACAAACTAGCTATTTATCACTTAAGATCATAAATGCTCAGCATTTTACAAAATTTACTATTATCTCCATAGTTTGTTCATTCCTTAATCTCTTAGCAGGTAATCAGAACAATTTAATAATTATTATACTTCACCTTCTGATATACTTGGTGGCCTAGCTTTTTCAAAGAAGAGAGTCAACATTATACTATATTTAACCCTGAAAGTACTCACAAAACCAGTTAAAAGGTGGCTGTTTTTGGCTTAAATTTTAGACTTTGCAATAAAATTTTATATGCAACCATATTGTTTAAAATAGTTTGCCAGAACGTTAAGAAGAACAATACAAAGAAACTTCCCCTTCCCACCAAAAGAAATTGGAAAGCTATGGAAATAAGTGAATTTGCTTTTCAATAATTCCTTAGCAATAGAGGGTTAGCCCATTACTGTTTTAGAAAACAGCTTTGCACTTTTTCACTAGAATTTTAAAATGCTGAGATCTACTTAAAGATATGTTCTGACCCCTTAAGCAAAAGAACACTTAGCCATGAATGCTCCCTACACCTCTA
>NW_007118328.1:0-773 GCF_000164805.1 Carlito syrichta
CAAGAGGACTGCAAAACCTGAAGAGAGCCCTCTCCATTAACTGAAACAGACAGTACCTTGATCTTGGACTTCTCTTCCTAAAGGACTATGAGAAATAAATTTGTGTTATGACAGTCACCTAGTCTGTGGTATATGGGTATGGCAGCCTGAGTCGACAAGATACTCCCCAACCCAACTTTGTCCTTTCTATGTTTGCAGTAATCATTCCCTAAAGCTCTTTGTAAGGTCTTTCTCTCTGTGCTGTCATGGCTTCAAAAGGATTGTCCACAGTAGGAAGATTTGTTCAGCATGAGAGTTTCCACTTGGGCCTTGTTGTTTGTGCTTCTGCTGGTCTCCAGCAGCCACTTGACACCAAATTCCTTCCCTTCATAACTTGCTTTATCAGACAGATGGCCTGCACTCATTCTGTGAACACTAGTAGCTCTGCAAGGCCAGTAAGAGTGTTTGGCTTTCAAAGTAGTCACTTACTGGACCTTCATATTCTTGAAGCCAAATTAATGTCTCAGCCATGGTGTTCTGGTTTTATTTTCCTCCTGGGCTTGTGTATTCCTAAGACATCTCCTCATCATGTACACACATGACTTATTTTTCCTCATCATGGAGACTTGAGTGACCATTCTCACAAATGCCAGCTTAGTGAGGCACTAGCTTTGATTTTAAAATGGCTTAGCAAAGAGCGGCAGATATGTATCCACATTAGAGGACATTTACTTCCTTTCTACCCATTACAGGGTATTTAACTTCCTTTCCAAATTTTTAAAGGGCCGCTGCCC
>NW_007118329.1:0-845 GCF_000164805.1 Carlito syrichta
GGCTAGCCTCCTCACTTAACTTGCTAGCTATCAACGTAACCAGCAGGCTAGCCAGCTGAGTTAATTAGCTGACTTGAACAACCATCCTGCTGGCTAGCAAGCTGATTCATCTAGCTAGCTACCTACTTAGCCAGCTGGCTAGACAGCTGACTAAACTAGCTGACTTAACCAGCTAACCCATTGGCTAGCCGGCTGACTTAACTTGCTGACATCACTAGCTAGCCAGGTAGCTATCTAGGTGACTTAACTAGCTAGCTTCCTACCTAACCGGTAGGCTAGAGAGTTTTCTTAACTAGCTGAATTAACCAGTTATACAGCTGGCTAGCCAACTGATTAACTAGCTCACTACCTAGCTAGCCAGCTGGCTTAAGTAGCTGACTTAACTAGTAGCTACCTAGCTAGCCAGCTGACTTAGTTAGCTAACTAGCTAGCTAACTGACTTAAATAGTTAGCTAACTAGCTAGCTACCTAACTCACAAGGTGACTTACATAGTTAGCTGTCTTGCTAGCTAGCTGACTTAACTAGCTAGATAACTAGTTAGCTTAGTCGTTATCTAATGTGCTAACTAGATGAATTAATCATCTGACTTATATCATTAGATAAAGAGCTGCCTAGCTGACTAAAGCAGCTGACTTAACTTGTTAGATATCTAGCTATCTAGCTGACCATCCAGCTGACTTAACTCATTAGCTAACTAGCTACCCAGCCTAGTCAAGTAGCTGACTCCACCCATTTGCTAACTAGCTAGCTAGCTGACTCAACCCACTGAACTAACCAATTAGTTAACTAGCTAACAACCTGACTCACCATGCTGACTTAACCATTTAGCTAACTAGCTAGCTAG
>NW_007118331.1:0-411 GCF_000164805.1 Carlito syrichta
TCTTGAACTCCTGGCCTCAAGCAATCCCCTTGCCTTCATCTCCCAAAGTGCTGAGAGTACAGGCATGAGCCACTGCACCCAGCCCAGCTGTTACATTCTTAAAAATATGCCTCTCACACACCTGCAACCACCCACCAGATGTTAAGGGCCATCCACTCAGTGCTAGGCTTCTGTCAGGCCTTTACATCCATGCAGCTGTGCATGGTCCAGCTCTGCATGAAGTAGGTTCACAGCTCATGCCTGCTGATGGGTGCAGCTATGTATGTGATTGTGCCTGCTCCCAGCCTGGGGACAGGTGTGAGACATCAGGTGCTGGTGTGTGGGGACAGCTTGAGCCAAAAAGTTGCCCTCTTGGCCCCTGCAGATTGCCACTACCAGAAGTCTCTTCCTCCCCTCACTTCACAAGCCAAA
>NW_007118332.1:0-651 GCF_000164805.1 Carlito syrichta
CTGTGTGTCTGCCTGCTGGTGACCTCCCAACATGGCGGGACAGAAGGACCTGACTGTCTAAAGAGGAGCCCTAGGTTGAAATTATGTCCTTTCTCAGTGTGGCTTTAGAGGCAGGAAGAGTTTGCACTGATGGACACAACCAAGCATTTCAGAGACTGTGAGTTACCTGGGGTACCAGCTGCCGGGGCCTGTCATATCACAAGGTGTCACAGGTGGAGGTCTACAGGAGGACTCAATCACATGGCATTTGGATATCCCATTTCTCATATTTGAGGTAAGTCTTTCCTGCAAAGCTGTCGAATGCTGACATGTGACTCTTGCTCCCTGGAACCAGGGTTCTCACATGCTCCTGTGATCCATGCCTCTCAAGCGACCAACAACCACTCTGGGACTGGGGCTCATCATGTAGATCTGGACCTTTCCCAAATGCCCATGCATGGGTTGATGTGGCTTGGAATGCCTCTCTTCACTCCTGAGATCAATGGTCTCTCCTTGTTCTCAGGGGTTTTTGTGTCCACAGCTGTTTTCATTTTATTTTGTGACTGCGGTTTCACCAACATCATGTAGTTTTCACATTTTCCTAAATTGAGTTGTTTTTATTTTCTACTTTTGCATGGCTGCAACATCACACGCTTGTTCTGCATTCTCTTT
>NW_007118333.1:0-682 GCF_000164805.1 Carlito syrichta
CTCCCGAGTAACTGGAACTACAGATGCACACCACCACATCCAGCTAATTTTTTTAATTTTAGTAAAGGCTAGGCCTCACTATATTGCCTAGGCTAATCTTGAACTCCTGGGTTCTTGCCTTGCCCTCCCAAAGTGCCAGGGTTATGGGTGTGAGCCACCATGCTGCCCCCCCAAGGCCACTTTCGAGTAGAACTATACCACCTCATGTGTAGTGCAAGAATCTTTTAATAGCAAAATATTCCTAATTCTTTCTCCCTATTTATTGTGTCATTGCTATTATTCATTTTCCTTTTACATAAGCTAATACAAACTGTTGATAGTCTTAATTTGAACAAATTTTTATCTCTTAGATCAATTAACAATAAGAAAAATAAATGTTTTATCATACATTCAATTATACTTTCTCTAATGCTCTTCCTTTCTGTTTACAGATCTAAGTTTCTGACCCATTTTATTTTCTTTCTCTCTATTGCTTGAGCCAAGCAGGTCAAGACTGCAGTGGCTGTGAACATGCCATTGTACTCCAGCATGGGTGACAGAGTAAGACTCTGACTCAAAAAAAAAAATAATTTTTCTTTAACATTTTTTGAAGGACAAGTCTACAGGTAATACTTTTTTTTTTAAATAAAGAATATTTTGTAAGGTACAAACTTTGGTTGCCAGGTTTTTTGTTTCCTTCTTT
>NW_007118334.1:0-619 GCF_000164805.1 Carlito syrichta
CCCCCCACCCCCACTGGTGCTCCCACCTGGTCTTCCTTGAGTCTGGAGGAAAACCCCTACCTCGGTGGCTCAGCCTGTAATCTCACGCCTTTAGGAGGCCGAGGTGAGTGGATTGTCTGAGCCCTCCGGTCCCAGGACCGCCTGGGCAGCGAGATCTCATATTTACATTAAATCAAACAATCAGCCGGCCGTGGTAGCGCATGCCGGTAATTCCGGCTACGCGGAAGGCTGAGGCGGCAGGATCACTCACCGGAGCCCAGCAGGCGAGGCTGCGGTGGACGGAAGTGGCCACAGCACTCCAGCCTGGGCAACTGAGTGAGACTCCAACTCAATTAAAAAAAAAAAAATCACACGATTCCAGAAACACACACACACGAAACCAAGCGTCAGAGGGAAAAGTCTTCTTCGTTCAGTTTTGACACTGTGGACTTTTCCCATAGGGAAACATTCGAGAAAGCAAGAGTCGGTGATTCTGAGGGATCGTTCTTTTCAATGAAAGCTGGCTGGAGGGTGATTTCCCACTCCAAAGCTCTCCGCCCACTCTTTTTGGGCGTGGCTTTCCAAGGCACTCCGTGTCTCTCTCTCTCTCTCTCTCTCTCTCTCTCGCTCTCTCTCTCTC
>NW_007118335.1:0-343 GCF_000164805.1 Carlito syrichta
CAGAATGGCAATTATCAATAACAAAAAATAACAGTTGCTGGAGAGGGTGTGGTGAAAAGGGAACACTTCTACACTGTTGGTAGGAGTGTAAACTAGTGCAACTTCTGTGGAAAGCAGTGTGGTGATTCCTAAAATCTCTAAATATCAACCTCCCATATGACCCCACAATCCCCCTACTGGGAATAAACAAATGAATCTATTCTGAGTTAAAAGGAACAATTGACAAACATATCAAAAATATCTTGATTCACTAATAAACTGAAACGATGAAATAAGGTCAAAACTTTGTTTCCTTTTTCCCAAACAGAAAAACAGAAACAGATACTGTTAGGATACAGACAGG
>NW_007118336.1:0-803 GCF_000164805.1 Carlito syrichta
GATTCCTATTCAGTAATAAGTAAATGATGAAAAGTGGATAATCAAGCAACATATTTTCATTAATCATATTCACCAATGACAAAGGCCAGAAGTCAAAGAGAAATACTGAATATTGTCCAACACACACACACAAAAAGCCTGGTGACTGAAAATGGACAAATGTTTTACTGAATTTCTGGTTGGTAACTCAGTCATAATATTTTTATTTGCCTTAAGGAACTGCCAAATTGTTGCTGAAGAGTAAGTAGTCCAAAATTAGACATCAGCTCCCTGAGAGGACACATGACACAGGGAACACATGAACTCTACAAAACATTTATGTATCCTTCAAGGAACTGGCTATAGGCAGCCACCAGCTTTTTAAGTTCTGTTTTCCATGAATAAGTTTACAGCTCTTTAAATGTATAGATAATCAAATTCTTAGAATTAAAAATCAATATGATTGACAGCAAGCACACAGGCTCTATCTGAAGGGCGCAGGGAACAGTCAGAAGGGCATCTCCTGAGATGGTGCTAAACACTATATAGAACCAAAAGACAAAAAAGGCCCTAAGCTCTGGCTTTTCCCATGCATGCAAAGTTTAAACCTGTGCTCAAATAACTTCTCCCTAAAGGAATACTACCTCATAGTCTCCTCCAGTAAAACCCAAACACAACACTGGCCAGCCCCTGCAAGGTCCATAAATATACCCCTCTCCCTGCATAGCTCTCTCTCTTTCACACTCTCTTGCCCTCTCTCTTTCACTCTCTCACTCTCTCTCTCTCTCCCCCCCGTTTCTCTCTCTCATCTCTCTCTCCCCCCC
>NW_007118337.1:0-818 GCF_000164805.1 Carlito syrichta
CCGACTAGTTAGGTCCACAAAGTAGCCAGACAACTAGTTAACCAAACTAAATTGTGGGCCAACAAGTCAGTCAATAAGTTAAGCCAGCTAACTAGTCGGCCGTCTAGTCAGTCAACTCGTTAAGCCAGCAAACATGTCAGCCAAGAAGTCAGCCAATGTGTTAAACTAGAAAAGTAGTCGGCTGAATCATCAGCCAACAAGTTGTCACCCAGCTAAGTCATTTACCAACTAATTAAGACAGCTAATAACTCATTTACCAAATAGTTAAAACAGTTAGCTAACTTGTTAACCAACTTGTTAAGTCAGCTAGCTATCTCATTAGCCAACTAATTAAGTCAGCTAGCTAAGTCAGCTAGCTAAGGCAGCTAGCTCACTTGTTAGCTAACTATTTAAGTCAGCTACTTAAGTCTGCTATCTAACTAGTTAGCTAATTAGTTAAGTCAGCTAGTAATTCAGCTAGCTAAATAGTTAGCTACCTATTTAATTCAGGTAGCTAAGTCAGCTAGCTAACTAGTTAAGCCAGCCAGTTAAGTCAGCTAGCTAAGTAGTTAAGTCAGCTAGCTAAGTCAGCTAGTTAAGTCAGCTTCCTAATTTAGTCAGTTGGTTAAGACAGCTAGCTAGGTAGTTAGTTAACGGGTTAAGTCAGCAGGTTGTCAGGTAGTTAGCTGTTAACTAATGGGTTAAGTCAGCTGGTTGAGTTAGTTAGCTAGCTAGTTAGGAAACGTGTTGAGTCAGCTGTTTGACTAGGCTAGATAGCTAGTTAGCTAACCAATTAAGTCAGGCTGGATGAGTCAGCTAGCTAGATAGCTAATGAGTTA
>NW_007118338.1:0-724 GCF_000164805.1 Carlito syrichta
AAACCTGTGTGATAATTTTGTGTAAATCATGGTGTTTCGAATCTGTATATTTTAACCTGCATGCACCATTTTTAACACACTACATTCCAAAGTCGTGGAGGCTGCTCTAATTTGTATTACAGAATTATATTGTAATCGGCAAGCAACACATCATAGCGATTTATTAAACTGAATATGGAAGCTCATTATGAAGACGTTCACTGAGGTCTCTGAGAGGCTCCAGAGAGGGTGTGATGGGGAGGCCAACTGCCTCAACTTAAAGCCTGCGGTTTTCTGCAGGTGGATGTTGCCGGGGTATCTGGATTTGAAAATAGCTCTCAGCAGGCCCCAGTGGTCCTATAGTGTCCACGATGCCCTACCTCTTCAATTGTCTTGTCATCACTTGAGCCTCCAATTTATTTGTTTACAAACTCGTCTTTTGGTTAGCATGGGCAAAAAGGTGGTTTTGCAAACTTTGATTTCCTATGTGTCCCTGTTCCTATCCCCAGTCCATCTCGCAGGCTTTGCTGATCATGGATTCATTAGTGCCCTTGTGTGTGCTGCCTTGAGAAGTGAGCCAGAGGCTGGGCATATTGACTCATGCCTGGAATCCCAGCACCTTGGGAGGCTGAGGCAGCAGGATTGCCTGAACCCAGAAGTTGAGATCAACCTGGATAACATAGTGAGAACTCATCTCTAAAAAACGCTTTTCTTTTTAATTAGCATGGTGTGGTGTGTGTACTGT
>NW_007118339.1:0-563 GCF_000164805.1 Carlito syrichta
AAACAGCTCTCTAAATGTATATACTAATTCTACAAATATACTTTAAAATCTTATAAAGAAGCTTGTATCATGTATAAGTCTCCCAAATGTGACCTGAGTTTGAACTGTGTTAAGTTTCAAGCCGAAACCTCAGTCTGTGAGAAACAGGAACAATGCATTCCTAGAGTCAGCCATGTCTGTCATATTCTCCGAAATTATGCTTAGATCATCAAAGTCCCTGCTAGTGGGTCATGCCAAACAACAAAGAAAGGAGGAGGGAATGGGTTTTCAGCTCCTGAACACAACCTGGTGGTCTCAGGGTCCACAGCCCACCTGGATCACTAATGCATAGGCAGGCCTCCACTACTCACTCCCAACATCAACATATAGTAAAGTTTGAAGTCTGGAACTATGATAACTCCCGCTTTGTTTCTTTTGATAAAATTCTTTTGGCTATTCATGATTGTTTATGGTTTCATATGAATTCTTTATTGTAATTTCCAGGTCTGAGAAGAATGATGTTAACTTAATGGTTATTTTATTGAATCTGTAGATTAACTAAAAGGGAAATTTTTACATTAAAA
>NW_007118340.1:0-761 GCF_000164805.1 Carlito syrichta
GGTTTGGCTGCTGGGAGGGAGGAGTTTTTTCCCCAGCATAGGCATATTAACCACATGTGTGTGCACATGGCTACTGATACCTGAGTGTTGGGGGGATGGCACTAAAATAGACAGATTTTTCAACTTTGATCCCCAGTAGAAGGTACCTTAGACAAATCTGTACAAGGGAGCTAAGTCAGGTAATGATAGTCTTGCTGATATGTTTTTCACTCTACTACTGAGGAAACTGAGGCATAGAAAGATTATATTATTTGCCTAAAATAGTACAGTAAGTGGCATAACTAGAATTTGAATTCAGACTGGCTCTGACTTGCATACAAATATCTGTCTTCTGGTCCACTCTCATGGTAGTAAGCACATCAGTTTTTAGGTAAGAACAGCACTTCTTGTTAGTGACAGCATTCAGAGTATACATTGTGAACATTACACACACTCCATGGGACTAAGTGTCTTCAGCTTCTTTCTTACTGAAATGTGTACCCGGAATTTGAACAAGTCTTATGAATGAACACTTATTTCTTTTATTATAATGGAGCTCATTAGAAGAGTATAAATGTGGATTTCTGGAATCAAATGAGAGAAACACTCAAAGATATATCTACTAACTTTATACAGTCTATCATTTTCCCTTTTTAGTTGGTATAATAGAAAATAAATGTGTTTCCACAGTACATAAAGTATAAAATAACACATAATATCACATGTTGAAATGAATAAAATAAATGTATATATTTGGATGTGTGTAGTTTGCTTTTTAAAAA
>NW_007118341.1:0-795 GCF_000164805.1 Carlito syrichta
TTTGCCAAATGTATATCCAGCAAAGAATTAACATCCAGGATTCACAAGGAACTCAAGCATGCTGAAAGGACAAAAACAAACCACATAGTTCTTTAAGTGAAAAGATGAAAGTTTACTATAGGTATATATGTATTTTAAAACACAGTATATTTAGAGTTTGGTATTATCTGATGATTAAGGTATCCACTGGGGGGGTTCTTGCAATGTATCACTTGTAAATAAAGGGAGACAACTGTATTGTGTATTTCAAAATAACTAAAAGAGTGATTTTTATATATTCTCACTTAAAAAATAAGGGCTTGAGGTGATGGATTTATTAAACTAATTTGATCATTATACAATATATACATTTATGGAAACATCACATTTTACTTCACCAATATATAAAAGTTATATTTGTCAATTAAAAACAAAGGCATAAAAATAATAACTAAAAAGGCTTAAGATATATATTTCAATAAATGTCTTTTGAAATCATGTGTTTCCTTTGTAGTTCAAGTAATAAAGTATACTTATTTCTCTAGAACAAATCAAACCTACAGATAACAGAAAAAAATATCAGAGCAAAACTACATGATATTGAGACCACAAAACAATTTGAAAGATAAACAAAACAAAAATTGGTTCTTTGAAGAGATAAATAAAACTGCTAGACTGCTTGCTAGAATAACCAAAGAAGAGAGAAAAACTTTAAATAAACACAATCAAAGATGATAATGATGTCACAATTGATGCCATAGAAATACAAAAAATCATCAGAGACTAAATAAGCAGCATTATGCACACAAGCTAAAA
>NW_007118342.1:0-773 GCF_000164805.1 Carlito syrichta
ACTAATTGAGTTAACTAGGTAGCTACCTACCTGGCCAGCTGACATACCTAGATGATTTAACTAGCTAGCTACCTAGCTAGCTATCATATAGCTAGTTGACTTAACAAGCTGACTTAACTACCTAACTCACTGACATATCTAACTGATGTAACCAGTTAGCTTCCTATAGCCAGCTAACTTAAGTAGCTGAAATATCTAGCGAGCCACGTGACTGCCCATCTTACTTAACTAGTTTTTAACTACCTAGCCAGCTGGCTTGACCACTGAGTTAACGTGTTGACTTAACTAGCTACATAGCTAGTTAGCCAGCTGAGTAAACTAACTGACTTAATTAGCTGGCCAGCTGGGGAGCCAGTTGACTTAATTGCCTAGATATCAAGTTAGCCAGCAGCCTAGCCATTTGACTTAACTAGCTGAATTAATGGAGTAGTAAGCTGGCTAGTCTTCAAACTTAACTAGCTCTCTACCTAGCTAGACAGCTGGATAGCCAGCTGAATTTACTAGCTGATATAAATAGATATCCTAATGGCTAGCCTACTGACTTAACTAGCTACGAACCTACATAGCCCACTGGCTTGCCAGCAGACTTAATTACCAACTGCCTAGCTAACCAGCAGGCCAGCGAGCTGACTTAATTAGGTAACTTAACTAGCTAGCCACCTGGCTAACCAGCTGACTTAACTAGATAGCTACCCTCATTGCAACTGGCTAGCCAGCTGATTTAACTAACTGACTTAACTAGCTGACTTATCTAGCTAGTTACCTAGTTTTCC
>NW_007118344.1:0-474 GCF_000164805.1 Carlito syrichta
TCTGTCTTAATAACCATCTCCATATAAAATGCCTATAGGAATACTTTTTTTTCAGTTGGAGTCTCACTCTGTCACCCAGAATGGAGTGCAATGGCATGCTCCTAGCCACCACAGCCTTGACCTACTAGGCCTGGTGATCCTTCTGCCTCAGTCTTCCAAGTAACTGGAACTACAGGCACGTGCTACCACGCCCATCTAATTTTTGATTTATTGTAGAAACGGGGTCTCACCAAGTTGCCTGGGTGGGTCTTGAACCCGCGGGCTCTGGCAATCCACTCACCTCGGCCTCTCAAAGTGCTGGGATTACAGGCTGAGCCACGGAACCCAGCCCATTTTATATATCTTTAAAAAGTAATAAGTAATAATGTCAAACACATAAAAATTGAATAAGATCACATATGAAATTTCTAATTCTGAACTGTATCTTTTTCTGGACTTTTTTCTGGTATGTCCCAAATATGTCAGGAATTGCAC
>NW_007118345.1:0-730 GCF_000164805.1 Carlito syrichta
CGGAGGGGGACACAAAAACTCGCAAAATTAACAACACTCATGCCAGCAGAGAGCTTACATGCTAGCGGAGCTTACATTGCAATATATCATTCACATTGACTTCTTTGATTTGATTGCTACTAATGTCTTTTAGGTAAAATCTGGCCTAGGTAAAGTCACCTTCCCTGTACTTTCAATCCAAATCAATCTTGAGATATTTTGTTTAGCCACAGCTGGTCTTTAGACTGGGACTGACACCCTCATGCTAATTCAAAAAATCTAGTAATTTGGCCGGGCTCGGTGGCTCAGCCTATAATCCCATGCTTTGGGAGGCCAAGGTGAGTGAATTGCTTGAGCCTGCGGGTTTGAGACTCTACTGGGCAACTTGATGAGACCTCTTCTCTACAATAAATCAAAAAAATCAGCTGGGTGTGGAAGTGCATGCCTGTAATTCTGGAAGGCTGAGGCAGAAAGATCACCAGAATACAGCAGGTCAAGGCTGCGGTGGCTGGGACTGGCCACTGCACTCCAGTCTGAGCGATGGAGTGAGACTCCAACTCAAAAAATAAAATAAAATAAAATAAAAATAAAAAATAATAAATAAATAAATAAAAAATCTAGTAATTCTTCTGCTTATCCCATAAAGTCTAAGTAATTTATCTTAATTTCTAAGGTTATACATAATTGGATATGACTTAACTTGCTTTTCAGATTATTTTCCACTAATTATTTTTCTTACTTTGTGTTTTAA
>NW_007118346.1:0-693 GCF_000164805.1 Carlito syrichta
CTCACCCTCACTAATCATCAGGGAGATGCAAATCAAAACCACACTGAGATACCACCTAACTCCAGTCAGAATGGCAATTATCAACAACTCAAAAAATAACAGCTGCTGGAGAGGGTGTGGCGAAAAGGGAACACTTCTACACTGTTGGTGGGAGTGTAAACTAGTGCAACCTCAATAGAAAGCAGTGTGGCGATTCCCAAAAGCTCTAAAAATCGACCTTCCATATGACCCCGTAATCCCCCTACTGGGAATATACTCTGAAGAACACAAATCACTCTATAAAAAAGATACCTGCACACGTATGTTTATTGCAGCATTGTTCACAATAGCAAGAACCTGGAAACAACCATGCTGCCCATCAAAAGAGGACTGGATTAAAACATGTGGTACATATACATGATGGAATACTATGCAGCCATAAAAAAGAACAAAATCATGAATTTTGCAGCAACCTGGATGGAACTAGAGTCTATAATACTGAGTGACCTCTCAC
This sequence comes from Carlito syrichta, assembly GCF_000164805.1. NCBI lineage: Eukaryota > Metazoa > Chordata > Mammalia > Primates > Tarsiidae > Carlito > Carlito syrichta. Next base: position 494 of record NW_007118346.1, read on the forward strand.
AGAAACAAAGATCCGAGTATCACATGTTCTCACTAATATAATGGACCTTGAACATCCAATGTAATACTATAAGAAAATGACTGACGGTACTGGGAAACTATGGGGGTGAGGGGGATGGGATTAACAGTCGCAAATATCTGTCTGGGGATGGGGAAGCACCTCTTATCAACAGGGTGCCTGAATGAAACGTATTTGTACAC
>NW_007118347.1:0-737 GCF_000164805.1 Carlito syrichta
AGCTAGCTATCTGACTAAACCAGCTTATTTAACCTGTTAGTTAACTAGCTAAGTACCTGACTCAATCTGCTGATGTAGCCCATTTGCTCACTATCTAGCTAGCTATATTAACCAGCTGACTAATTTAGAAAGCTGACTTAACTAGCTGACGTAGCTAGCTGACTTAAATATTTAGCTAGCTGACTTAACTGGCTGACTTAACAAGTTAGCTAGTTGACTTAACTACCTGAATTAAATAGCTAACTATTTAACTAACTGTAAAACTAGCTGATTTAATAATTAGCTAACTAGTTAGCTAATCAGTTAAGAAACTGATTTAAATAGTTAGCTAACTATTGAGCTAGCTAATTTAGCCAGCTATCTATTTAGCTAGCTGACTTAGCTAGCTAACTTAATTACTTGGATGATGAGATAGCTAGCTGACTTAACAAGTTGGTTAACAAGTTAGCTAACTGTCTTAACTTGTTGGGAAACGAGTTAACTAGCTGGCTTGACTACTTGGTTAATGAGTTAGCTAGGTGACAACATTTTAGCTGATGAGTCAGCTAACTACTTAGCTCATTTAACACATTGACTGACTACTCTGCCGACTTGCTAGCTGGCTTAACAAGTTGGACAACTAGTCGGCCGACTAGTTAGCTGGGTCAACAAGTTGACTGATGAGTTTGTCCACTAGTTAACTCGGTTAACTAGTTGTCTGCTGGGTTTGCTGACCTAAGTAGTCAGCCGAGTAGTTC
>NW_007118348.1:0-533 GCF_000164805.1 Carlito syrichta
CTCATGGTCACCCCGTGTCAACCTGCTGAGCTATGGTGATCCTGCTGCCTCAGGCTTCAAGTTACCCAGAACTGCAGGTGCCCTAGCACCCCTGGCTAATTTTTAAATTTTATTGTAGAGAGCAGGTCACGCCAATTTGCCTGGGGTGCTCTCAAACCCTCAGGAAGAGGCAGTCCAGTCGCCTTGGCCTCCCAAACTGCTGGGATGACAGGCGGCGCTACTGAGCCCGCCCTCAGCTGAGAATGAAAAAATAACACATCAAGGGGATATTAATTGGCATTAAATAAATGAATAAGCAGTAGGAAGATGAGTTTTTTTAAAATATCACAGTTGTCTCTAAAATTCAAATATGTTCAGGATGGATCATATTTAATTGTATATATTGTTTCCCCAGAGGCTTGCTAGTAGCTAAAAAAAGAAATACAAAGAAAACAAAACTGATGTGTAGTTTGCTGAACAGACACTACCTTGTGCATTTTCAAAGTGGTATTCTTAAAGTCGTGAACAACTGACCTTTTGACCCCAAACTGTAA
>NW_007118349.1:0-738 GCF_000164805.1 Carlito syrichta
GGTCCAATACACATAAACCAGAATAACATGGAGATTTAAAAAGTAGTAAGTATTTGGGATCCTCATTAGTATAAAAATTTAGATAAATGAAAATTCTGGAAAATTGACAATGGTCTTAGCTAAAGCGGTGTTCAAATCCTGTTACAAAAACGGCTCAAAAGCTGTTACATAATACTAAAAACATCCAAAATGTTCTAAACTAAAGAAAGTGATAAAATAGTATGTGGTTTTGTTATAACAAAGCTCCAACAGGATTCGGTGTCCGTAACAATAAACGACTACCACTTGGGCAACCCCCTGAGGTCTCCTCCCAGTGACGGTGTTTCTCTGTCCTCTCAATAAACACTGGTTTACAAAAAAAAGACTACCTCGTTTAGTGGATTCTTGAATGGTCATTTATCCCTGGAGAAGTTTTTGTATAGGTGTGAACACATGGTTTTCTTCACTTCTTGGGAATGAAATTCACCATGCCTTGCGCATTTGGCAGAGCAGTGTACACAGGCCTTGAAGCCTACGAATTGCTCAGTAGTCAAGGTCCCTCCCATTATGATGTAAAAGTTCTGAGGCTAATGTCATAAATGACATATTGACATGCTAGTTTCCTTGAATTTGCTTACCTCTTTAATGTAAAAATTAGCCTTTTAGGCAATCTACAGATTCAGTGAAATAACCATTAAGTGAACATCATTATTCGCAGACCTGGACATACAAAAAAGAATTCATATGAGCAGGGCTCGG
>NW_007118350.1:0-626 GCF_000164805.1 Carlito syrichta
TAAATATTGATACTTTGAAAGGAATTGTTGCCCAAGTCTTGAGTTCCCTTCTGCTGCATAAGCCACCATGATTCCACACCCACCTTTCATAGGCAGATGCATGATTGAGCCTCAGGGCATTTTCATCCTTCCTTTCTTTTCTTGAATTTTATACAGTCACTTTCCCCAAAGAATTTTATTTTAAGGTAATAGACTTGTATGCTCATGGGCCTTTTTTAATCAGTTTGGCACACTTCTGTGCAAGAAACATGTATATCAGTCGACTTTTAGAACATTTCCTGTGATCAAAATTGTTAAGTACTTAAAAAAAAATCGCTTCTGAATTGAAAAGGTGGTGGAATCATTGCTGGGCACAGTTGATCACAAACTATAAATGCAGTACCATTCTTTTTTTCTGCCATGGTTGAAGGGGAGTTACTGGAGGTGCTGGGTTTGAACTGCCTCCATTGTTCTGTATCCCATCACCTGGGTTTGCACCCCTCATTGTCACCCAGACGAGTATGGTGGCTGCTCCCGGCCACCGCAGCCTCCTGCTGGGCTCCAGCAATCCTTCCGCCTCAGCCTTCCAAGTAGCCTGAATTACAGGCATGCGCTACCACGCCCGGCTGATTTTTTGATTTATTTTA
>NW_007118351.1:0-529 GCF_000164805.1 Carlito syrichta
TGTTCAGGTCCATTATATGAGTGAGAACATGTGATATTCTGATCTTTGTTTCTGTGTGAGGTCACTCAGTATTATAGACTCTAGTTCCATCCAGATTGCTGCGAAATTCATGATTTTGTTCTTTTTTATGGCTGCGTAGTATTCCATCGTGTATATGTACCACATTTTTTTAATCCAGTCCTCTTTTGATGGGCAGCATGGTTGTTTCCAGGTTCTTGCTATTGTGAACAATGCTGCGATAAACATACGTGTGCAGGTATCTTTTTTATAGAGTGATTTGTGTTCTTCAGGGTATATTCCCAGTAGGGGGATTGCAGGGTCATATGGAAGGTCAATTTTTAGAGCTTTTAGGAATCGCCACACTGCTTTCCACAGAGGTTGCACTAGTTTACACTGCCACCAGCAGTGTAGAAGTGTTCCCTTTTCACCACACCCTCTCCAGCAGCTGTTATTTTTTGAGTTGTTGATAATTGTCATTCTGACTGGAGTTAGGTGGTATCTCAGTGTGGTTTTGATTGCATCTCCCTGA
>NW_007118352.1:0-748 GCF_000164805.1 Carlito syrichta
CCTTTTCTCCATGTGCTCACCAACATTGAATAATTTAGTGGAAAACAAAGCAAAAATAATTTGCAACCATATATTTGATAAAAGTTTAAAAAGTCACAAGTTTCATTAGTGTTTCTTTATTTTTTATTTTTTGAGTTGGAGTCTCACTCTGTCACCTAGACTGGAGTGCAGTGGCCACTCCAGGCCACCGCAGCCTCGACCTGCTGGGCTCTGGCGATCCTTCCGCCTCAGCCTTCCCAGTAGCCGGAATTACAGGCATGCGCTACCACACCCGGCTGATTTTTTGATTTATTGTAGAGATGAGGTCTCCCCTGCCCAGGCGGGTCTCAAACCCGCGGTCTCAGGCAATCCACTCACCTCAGCCTCCCAAAGGTATGGGATTACAGGCTGAGCCACCAAGCCCGGCTAATGTTTCTTTAACTACAGAGAAAATGCCATTTTTGTTTTCTAATTTTTTTTATTTTAAAGATGTGGGGCACAATTCAGGTTTAGATATTAAAGTGTTCAGAAAATGTTTTTTTTCTTTTTTGCATTTGCTTCAACTGCTTATTCAATGTTCTGAAAATATGTCATCCAATGTTACAGCTACTCACCATGTGTGACTATTAAACTTAAGTGTACGTATGATGAAATCCAATTTTAAATATAGTGTCAGTTGATCAGGGTACGTTTCCAGGCCCCAGAAGCTGTGGTGGCTGTGACTTGGGTCTGGGCCATGAGGATGTATGCTGACCAGTGTCACCAAACT
>NW_007118353.1:0-428 GCF_000164805.1 Carlito syrichta
AAAATTGCCTGTTGCATATAAAAAGTGTTACCGGTTAAATTCTTTCTGGGTACCACTCCCCCTCCCTTTCTTAGCCTATGCTCTCCTTCATAAATTCTAAAGGGGCTCATTCTAATCCACCTATTAAATAATAATAATAATAATAATTTTGTAATCTTTCTCTGGCAACTAAGGAAATAAATAGGCTGTTCTCGTTTTCAAATGGTAAAGGCTAGGTTAGTTAAAAGTAAGTCCATTTCTAAAGGTTTAGGCCTTGCCTAAGATCTAGATCAACTGCTTGTCCCTGTAAAAAAACTGTTGGGAAGCCTCTTAGAGTCTTGTAATGTATGCTGACTCCCTACTTTACATTGTAATGCTAAGTAACACTAATGCTTGCGTTTTTTGGTTATGCTCATTTAATTGTCCACATCTTACGACTAAGGCTGCTG
>NW_007118354.1:0-741 GCF_000164805.1 Carlito syrichta
AGTGCTTGGATTACAGGCTGAGCCACTGAGCCTGGCCCACAAATGATTCTTAAGTGGTAAGTTCACTAAAGGATGCCAGACATAAAAACAACTTTTTTATTAAATTACATAAGATTCTAAATCACAAAATCAGTAAGACACAAAACAGATCAGTGAATATCAGAAGCCAACGTTAGAAAGAAGAATGGACTGTGATAGGGATGTACGGTACTAGAACATTGTATATTATGATTTCTCTAGTGGCTACATCATTGTATGCATTTGTGACAATCCAAATTGTTCAATTAAAATTGAAGGAACAATCTGTCAGATATCTCTCAATATAACTGACTTAAAATTTTCAATACATTATTATTTAAAGGACAAATAATTTTTAAGAACCTGAGAATTCACAATTTAACAATACCCCCAAACTATTAAATAATGACTAAATACTCTTCAATTGTTTACACTACATTGAATTCTACATAGGTCTCAATTTTTAATTCTTTAATTTTTACTTATGGGTACATGAATTATATGATAGATTTATAAATATTTGGGGCACATGTGATGTTGGATACAGGCATACAATGTTTAATCATCAAATCAGTGCACTTGGGGTGTGTATCACCTCAAGTATTTATTATTTCTTTATGAAAAGTGTATTCTAATTCCACTCTTTTCGGTATTTAAAAATAGACAATGTTTTTTTTATAGCCAGCCTTTTTCATTTGAATACTAGGTCTTATTCAATCTAAC
>NW_007118355.1:0-576 GCF_000164805.1 Carlito syrichta
GTTTCAGCTACCATACCCAGCACTGCTTCCTTTTATAAATTCTTCCACCCATCTGGGTGGTGACAGAGTTGCTGTCCTCTTTCTGTCATTACCACCGCTGGTCCGGCTCTTATCCGTTGTCTCAACATGTGGTGTGTAGGGAACTCAGTATGAGTTCCCATGAAGCATACAGATACCTGAAGTACTCTAGGGTCCTTGGTGGTGGCGCTGTGAGTCTGGGTCCACTCAGCTGAAGATCCTTGGTATCGTTTCCATGTGTGCCCCTAACCATGTGTTCAGAGATCTCCAGTAACTCCGTGCTCCCCTCCCCCATGAACGCTCTGTGGCATAGTTAAGGCCAGTCTGATCACAAGCAACTGCTCCATTGTTCGGGAGCAATGAACTTGCAGGGAAAGTTCTTCTGCCAGTCTTCCTGGCTTACTGGCTTACTAGAGTCATAAATCTCTTCCCCATGTTCTTTCTCTCACTCTAGAAGCCTAAGGCAGGGCAGTGAAAACCTCCTAGTCACAGAGCACATCACCATCTTCTTAGTGACCCATCTTCCATAAGAGGGAGTTTGGGGGAGGGAAAGGGAGG
>NW_007118356.1:0-770 GCF_000164805.1 Carlito syrichta
CATTGGCTCAACTTTCTTAGTTGTCTGCCTTTTTCGACAATTAAAATTCCACTTTACATCTAGCCACCATTTCAGGTTTGAAGCAGCCACAGAGATGAAGAATGAGACTTTAGTAATAATTGGGTTGTTGAATGAAGGAAATGAAGGAGACAAAGATGAGGGGTTTTTTTCTGGCTTGTGTGCCCAGGTCAGTGGTGGGAAAGCTGGTTTTCTTTTCTTTTTCTTTTTTTTTTTTTTGAGTTGGAGTCTCACTCTTTCACCCAGACTGGAGTGCAGTGGCCGCTCCCGGCCACCGCAACCTCGACCTGCTGGGCTCCGGTGATCCTTCCGCCTCAGCCTTCCTAGTAGCCAGAACTACAGGCGCGCGCTACCACGCCAGGCTAATTTTTTGATTTATTGTAGAGATGAGGGCCCGCCAATTTTCCCAGGCAGATGTCGAACCCGCGGGCTCATGCAATCCACTCACCTCAGCCTCCCAAAGTGCTGGGATTACAGGCTGAGCCACCAAGCCCGGCTTCTCTCTCTATTTTTCTTCAGGCTCTTTCTCTTGGTATTTGACCAGTAAAGTTCTTGAGTAGTTTAGGATTTGGGAAGCTGAAGCCTGAAAACCAATATTCAGCTTTTAACAATGTTCATCCTGGAGGCAGTAGCTTGCTCTCTTGAGGTGATTGTTAAAGCACCCATCACCCTGAAAGAGAGCCAGAGAGGAGAGAGAGAAGGAGAAAACACTGAAGAACAAATCAGTCTTAAAATAAAAAAAAAAATCACTT
>NW_007118357.1:0-796 GCF_000164805.1 Carlito syrichta
CTTCACACATCTTCCCAGAAAGTATTTTTAAAAGACTCACAAAACATATAAATTCAAACTTTGCCTACTGTGACTCTAATGAAAGAGACCCATATATTCCTCAATGCCTGGCCCCCTACCCCTCTAGAAAGGCACTAAACTGCTAAGCATTGTGTAAAAGTTTAAAAATCTCGATTGGACATGACATAAACAAGCTGAATGATTCCACTAGTTTCTCTTTCACTGGTACAATAATGGCACTAAGTGCAGAATTTACCTTGTGTCTGAACAAGGCTCTTTTGAAAACTTTAAACTGTTTTGCAGCATAGGTAAGATTAATCAGGAGAGCCAGTGCAAATACCAACCAGCAGTGTGTACCTGTGTGATGATGGTGACTCACCCTCTCCCAGCCTCAGTTTTTCACTTTTCTTGACCACATAGAGTTGTTGAAAGGTTGAAATGAGGTTATGTAAATAGTTATACTTGTTTATTATTAAATATGAATGTCCATGTTTTTTGTTCTCTGTACACATGCACATAATCCTTTTATGGAAAGGAGAAGCATATGGAGCATTTCTTGCTCTTTTGGCATCCATATTGTTTTTCTGGCTATCTGCCAGGGTGTGTTTATTATGCACACGTTTTCTGTGTGCCCATAAGTGTTTTTGTACATCACTGCTTTTAGTCTATGACAAATATGTAAACTCCTGTGACCTCTGTGGCAGAGACAGTCCTAGGTGTCTTAGCTTGATTCCTATTTGAGGACCTGATTGGATTCACATAGTTCAGCCCCAAATAAGTAGATAAAAAGTATTTT
>NW_007118358.1:0-825 GCF_000164805.1 Carlito syrichta
TATTACAAATAAACTTCTTGATTGCTGGAGCCCAACAGGTCGACGCTGGGGTGGTCATGAGTGTGGCCTAGCACTCTAACCTGGGGGACAGAGTGAGACTCCAACTCAAAAAAACAAGACAAGCCAGGCTCGGTGGCTCAGCCTGTAATCCCGTGCCTTTGAGAGGCTGAGGTGAGTGGATTGCCTGAGCCCGCAGGTTGGAGCCCCGCCTGGGCAGGTGAGACCTCATCTCTACAATTAAAAAAAAAAAAATTAGCCGAGCATGGTAGCGCACTCCTGTAATACTGGCTACCCGGAAGGCTGAGGTGGAAGGATCGCCAGAGCCCAGCAGGTCAAGGCTATGGTGTCCGGGAGTGGCCACTGCACTCCAGACTGGGTGACAGAATGAGACTCCAACTCAAAAACAAAAACAAAAACAAAAACAAGACAAAACAACAAATAAATAACCTTCTCTCTTTTTCTACTTCCACTCTCAAGTTGAGGGGGCATTTTCACCCTCAAGTATGGGGTTCAGCTCAGCATATTTCATGCCAAATACCTAAAATGCCTTTAGGGAACAACAGGACTGACCTCCTCAGGACACATTCAGTGTAACCCGTCCCTCTCAGAATTAGTGTCTGATTCCCGATTGCTAGAGTCCAGCTCCAGCAGGTCAGGGTTTCCTGAAAGAGGGACAGCATAGGCACAGGAGAAAAAACTTGACACTGACTCTGCTGCAAGCAGGACAAATGCCAGTTTATTGTCTTTTCCAACTCCTTTTATACCCTACATGTTTTTTGTTTCCAAGGCAATCAGTTACAATTGAATGGAACCGGACAGGCAATG
>NW_007118359.1:0-805 GCF_000164805.1 Carlito syrichta
TCATCCCCTTTTATTTTTCATCCACACACACATATTTGAATGTACGCTCTTGGACCGCCCTTTGTTCGGATGGCTTTCTGGGTCTCTCGGGTTTCCGGTTCTGTCTTGGAAGACTCCTAGCAAGGGTCGGGGACCTGGTACCTGCTCAAAGTCCTGGTACCAGGCCTTCCAAGACTCAAAAAACAACTCAGAAAACAACACAAAAAATTGAAAATCCATGAAGTCACCACTCAGTACAAGTAATAGAAGACTACTTTAAAGTATTCACCTCGTTCCCCCGGGAGTTCCCCCACTCCCGTCCACCGCAGCCTCGACCTGCTGGGCTCCGGCGATCCTTCCGCCTCAGCCTTCCGAGGAGCCGGAATTACAGGCGCGCGCTACCATGCCTGGCTACATTTGAGGCTTATAATTATTCTGTTTTTCTTAAATTTTTGTTCTCCATAAATACCATATGTAGGTAGTGTATTATCAAGGTTCATAAAGAAAACATGGAATTATATATACTCATCAGGAATCTGCATCTACATTATGTTTTTAAGCTCTATAAATACGAATGCTGCATGCAATTTTTCCTTAATATGTACACAATTCATGTAGCCATTCATTTTTCTGATAAATAGCAAAATATGAAAAACAAAATAAATGAGTGTTTTGATTTATTTTTGTTACATGATATACTTAGTGTTTTGTAAACCTCTTCTAGGTAGTTTCCTCTGTGAAAATGTAGGTAAATATTTCACTGAGTATATTGAAAAAATATTTTTTATTTTTAGTATATTTATTTATTTATTTTTGAGTTTGGAGT
>NW_007118360.1:0-505 GCF_000164805.1 Carlito syrichta
GTAAAGTTTGAAGTCTGGTTTTGTGATACCACCTGCTTTGTTTTTTTTGCTGAGGATTGTTCTGGCTATTCTTGGACGTTTGTGTTTCCATATGAATTCCTGTGTTGTTTTTTCTAGGTCTGAGAAGAATGTTGTTGGTAATTTAATGGGTATTGCATTGAATTTGTAGATTACCTTAGGTAAGATGGACATCTTCACAATGTTGATTCTTCCAATCCATGAGCATGGGATATTTTTCCACTTGTTCATGTCAGCTTTGATTTCTTTAAGCTGTGTTTTGTAATTTTCATTGTAAAGGTCTTTCACATCTCTGGTTAGGAAGATTCCAAGGTATTTCATTTTTTTTTGTGGCTATTGTGAATGGAACTCTGTTTTTTATTTGGGTTTCTGTTTGTTTATTATTGGTGTAGAGAAATGCGATTGTCTTTTGTACATTTATTTTGTATCCTGAGACTTTGCCAAAGGTTTTTATCATTTGTAAGGAGGTCTTTGACAGATTCTCTTG
>NW_007118361.1:0-360 GCF_000164805.1 Carlito syrichta
CACTGCCCAGGAAGCCAGTAGTACTAGCTAGCTGTACTCTCTTCTAGTCTTCCTGCTACAAAAGACACTGGCCCAACTTCCTCAAACACACACACACCCCGACATAGAGTCTCATGGAATTGCACACATGTGGTAGGAATGTACACACCAATATTGAACCGAGCACAATACCTAGAAACAACAGCACAGGATTCACACTAAAACATGCACGTATCAGTGTGCACCCATCGTGCACACGACACGACACACAGACACGCAGCCACTTAGACCCACATGCATGCGCCGTCCACCCTCAAATCAGTGTGGGACACACCATGCATACACATGTAGAATGTTTGAGCTTCTGAAATGCCGAACATA
>NW_007118362.1:0-94384 GCF_000164805.1 Carlito syrichta
TGTTCAGGGTTTTTATCAAGAAGGGGTGCTGGATTTTATCAAAAGCTTTTTCTGCATCTAATGATATGATCATGTGGTTTTTGTTTTGACATCTGTTGATGTATTTAATTACATTTATGGTTTTACGAATGTTAAACCAGCCTTGCATGCCAGGAATGAAGCCTACTTGGTCATGGTGGATGATTTTTGAGATGTATTGCTGAATCCGGTTTGCTAGGATTTTGTTGAGAATTTTAGCATCTGTGTTCATCAAAGATATTGGCCTGTAGTTCTCTTTCTTTGTTGGATCTTTACCTGGCTTGGGTATAAGAAAGATATTGGCTCTAACACTATCATAACTGGGGACTTCAATACCCCACTCACAACCCTAGACAGATCATCAGGACAAAAAATCAGCAAGGAGATCCGGAACCTCACTGTAACTTTGGACCAAATGGACTTAATTGATACCTACAGAACACTCCATCCAAAGACCACAGAATACACATTCTACTCATCACCACATGGAACATATTCTAAGATCGACCACATAATTGGACACAAATCAAGTATAAGCAAAGTTAAAAGGACTGAAATTCTGCCATGCACCTTTTCGGACCACAGTGGAATAAAAATAAACATTGACACCAACAAAGTCCCCCCAAAACCCACAAAGACATGGACACTAAACAGCATGATGCTAAATAACTCCTGGGTCAATGATGACATCAAAATAGAGATCAAAAGATACCTGGAAACAAATGAAAATAAAGAAACATCTTACCAAAATCTCTGGGATGCCTTAAAAGCTGTAATAAGAGGGGAATTTATATCCCTACAAACACACATGAGGAAAATGGAAGGAACAGAAATTGACAACCTAACAAGCCACCTAAAGAAGCTGGAAAAGCAAGACCACAAAAACCCTAATTTCAGCAGAAGAATCCAGATCACCAAAATAAAAGCCCAAATCCAGGACATAGAAGACAAAAAGATAATACAAAAAATCAATGAAACAAAAAGCTGGTTCTTCGAAAGGGTAAACAAGATTGATGGTCCCCTAGCTAGACTGACCAAGAAAAAACGAGAAAAAAACCAAATAAGCATAATCAGAAACACAAAAGATGAAGTCACATCTGACCCTGAAGAAATACAAAAGATCATTAGAGACTACTACGTACACTTGTATGGAAACAAACTTGAAAACCAGAAGGAAATAGAGGACTTTCTGACATCACACAACCTACCTAGGTTGGAACAAGAAGAAATTGAGACCCTAAATAAACCAATAACAATCAAGGAAATCGACCACGTAATAAGAAAACTTCCTACAAAAAAAAGCCCTGGTCCAGATGGCTTTCCAGCAGAATTCTACAAGACATTTAAGGAGGAGCTGATACCAATCCTACTGAAGGTATTCCAGGCGATTGAAAAAGATGGAACTCTCCCCAAATCATTTTACGAAGCCAACATTACTTTAAGAACTTCTAGTTAAGAACTTAAACTTCATTGCCATTAAGTACAGTGTCAGGAAGCTAGTTACTTTATAAGTATTTGCCAGTTAGGGTCATTCTTATTCCACTGAATTCATCATGACTGTTTTGTCAAAAGATGATTCAAAGAAGAAGAAGGAGAAGAAGAAGAAAATGGCCCTTAAGAGAACATCAGTGAAGTAAATAACAAAAAATCAGAAGTATATATTTGGAAATATAAGTTAGATTCTGAATTTCATCATATTGGACTAATATAGTCATATGTGCCAGGATATTTATGGATTCTCTCTCTATCTTTCTCTTTCCCCCTTGTCTCTTTATCATAACTCACTTGGAACACAAGCCATCAATAATGTAGGTTCACCATGATTTGCCATAGCTCCTACATGACCTGGTTTTGAAAGAAGCACCTGAACAAAAGCAGGAAACTCTGAAGCTGGGGAAAATCCCTACAAGCAGATAGACCTAGATTTGAATCTAGAATTCGCCCTAGCCTTATGAGCCTCAATGAACTGGAGTAAATTGACATAGAAAACAGTGTATGAAAGGCTGTAACTGCTAAGCACATTTAAATTCCTGCCTCAAGTTTGCACATTACCCTAATATTGGCCCTAAAACATCATAAATCAGGAAATACATGCCAATCTCTTTTACACAATGTTTTAAATCCTTCTAGCAACTTAAATCAGTGAGTTATTTTAAAGTTATTAGATGGGGAGCAAATAGTGAGATTTTTTTCTTTGACCAAGGTTTCCCAGTCATTCACTGAGATGAGATTGGAATTCATTTCTTTTTAATTCCAAATATTCTGTTCCTGTGCCTCTATGACACAGGACCATCATTTTGGCTCTTCTTGGGTCCACCTAGTAAGTTGCCATTCACTAACTGTCCAGAGGGCTGGTTTGACATGTGAAATTATTTTGACTGCTTAGATTACAGATAGGGATACATTTGAAGTAATACCCAAGTTCTAATGATGGCTGATAGCTCCGAGTTCTTCTTTTAATTAACCTCTCTAATTTGCTTCATATGTGAAATTGGGCATCTGGAGATTAGTTTTTAAAAATGTGTTTAAAATATATAAATGGTCTTTCAAAGGCAAGGTTCAAACTGGCAAAATGTATTATAACAGATCATTTATGAAGAAGGTGAGAGATAGCATGGCATTAAATGTATGCATATGAGTGAACAGGACAAATCTTTGAATGTAGTCATCTTAAAATTAAAAGTGATGTAAGCAAAGAATATAATTATTTTGATGTCTTTAAAACAACAACAATTCTCTACCTTATGGTATTTTTTATCGGGGGCTATGACTATTATGTCATTCTAATAAGATATTTTCTCTTCTTCCCACTGGAGATTCTTTTTAGAAAAAAAAAGTTAATACTAAATTTACTAAAGCTACTATTTAGGACTTTACTGTAAGATAAATAGCACAGACTACATTTTAAAAGAAGTGGTTTAGCGTCTAGTTTAGGGTATATATCTAGCTGTACTACTCACCAGTTGAGTTTCCTTGGTAACTTCTGTTGGCACCTCTGACTCTGTTTCTACATCTGTTCAAATGGGGAACAAAAATCAACTCACAGCTTTGTGTAGAGCAGTTGTTCTCAAACAACGCCATCAAAAAATTCACCCAGGACAATTTTAAAATACCAATGCCTGGTTACTCCCCAAACCAATCAAAACAGAATCTCTATGAATGGGATCTGAGCATCAGTATTTTTCAAAATCTTCTGTTTCTCAAACTAGGGTACGTACTGAAATATCTTGAGAGTTCACTAAAGCCTGCATTTCAGAAGCAAAATTTGAAGGAAATTAATTAGAGCAGTGTTTCTAAAACTTAACTGTGCATTGAGGATCACTCAGATATTTTATTATCGAGCAGATTCTGATTCATCAGGTCTGAGGTGAGTCTGAGACTATTTCTAACTAGCCCCCAGGTGATGCAGTGTTGCTGTGTCCGAGAACACACCTGTGAGCATCAAGGGCTTAGATTTCCAGCACAGCTGCCCAGCTGGCCGTAGGTGTATAGAAATACGGATTCCTCATCTTTCATGGATCCCCTTCATTCACCCTCTCCTCTGTGTGCTGTGCCAACATTAGAACCTTCCATCTGTACCATGAGAAATCCGGAAAGCCCTGGTTTAAGTATACAAAATACCAAAGAAGATTTCTAGCACAGAATGGCTGTTCAATAAATGTTACCAACATGATTTGAAGCATTCGCCTCCAAAATGGGACCGTAATAATCCTCTAATTCTTTTCTCTTTTTTTGAATATTCAAGTTTTATTTATTTATTTATTTTTCTTTTTAAAAAAATTTTAAGGATGTGGGGTGCAATTCAGGGTTAGGTATACAAATATTCATTATGGAGTTACCCTTGTTGATGAGGTGTGGCCCCTCTTCCCCAGGTAGACGCCCACGACTGCCAATCTTGCTCCCCCCTAACCCTCTGGCAGTTTCCCATTACTGCCAACGCTTTTCTTATAGTATTATGATAATTGTTCAAGGTCTACTTATGAGTGAGAATGTGTGATACTCAGTTCTTTGTTTCTGTGAAAGATCACTCAGTATTACAGACTCTAAGTCCATCCAAGTGGCTGTGAAGTTCATGATTTTGTTCTTCTTTATGGCTGCATAATATTCCATCGTATATATGTAACACACTTTTTAAATCCAGTCCTCTTTTGACGGGCAGCACGTTGGTTCCATGTTCTTGCTACTGTGAACAAGGCTGCAATAGACATATGTGTGTAGGTATCTTTTTTATAGAGTGATTTGAGTTCTTCCGGGTATATTCCCAATAGGGGGATTGTATAAGAGATAAGTTAGGCAAGTGGGACCTCATCAAACTGACAAGCTTCTGCAAAGTCAAAGAAACCATCAAGAGTGTGCGGAAACAGCCCACAGACTGGGAAAAAATATTTGCCAACTCCATGTCTGACAAAGGCCTAACTTCTAGGATCTACAAGGAACTCAAACATGACAAAAAGAAAACAAACAAACAGCCCCATTACAAAGTAGGCAAAATATATGAATAGACACTACTTTTTTGAGTTGGAGTCTCACTCTGTCGCCCAGACTGGAGTGCAGTGGCTGCTCCCGGCCACCGCAGCCTCGACCTGCTGGGCTCCTGCGATCCTTCCGCCTCAACCTTCCGAGTAGCCGGAATTACAGGCATGCGCTACCACACCCGGCTGATTTTTTAATTTATTGTAGAGATGAGGTCTCGCTGCCCAGGCGGGTCTCGAACCCGCGGGCTCAGGCAATCCACTCACCTCAGCCTCCCAAAGGCGCGGGATCACAGGCTGAGCCACCGAGCCTGGCTGGCTGTCGCTTCTTAAAAGAAGACATATGAACAGTCAACAGATACATGAAAAAATTCTCAGCCTCATTAATCATCAAAAAAATGCAAATTACAACCACACTGAGACACCACCTAACTCCAGTCAGGATGGCCATCAGCAATAACTCAAAAAAATAACGGATACTGGAGAGGATACAGGGAAAAGAAAACACTTTTACAGTGTTAGTGGGAGTGTAAACTAGTACAGCCTCTGTGGAAAGCAACGTGGTGATTCCTAAAAGATCTAAAAATCGACCGTAATTCTTTTCAACACTGGACCTAATTCAGCCTTAGTTTCCTTGCCTCCATTCCAATAACTCCATATGCGTGTATAATAGGTCTATTTTAAGGAAAAGTGACACAAAGCAGGATGAGGGAAAAAATTTGATTTTTCTTATTGTTCTCTCAAAGTGTATGACTCTGGGAACCCTGAGGATATAGGGGCTACCTGGAAATATCCTACATTATATTTTGTATGAGAACCTCTCTTAAGAGGTTTTCTGTAGTCTGGGATAAACTCCCAAATAAAGGCT
Organism: Carlito syrichta; assembly: GCF_000164805.1. Classification (NCBI taxonomy): domain Eukaryota; kingdom Metazoa; phylum Chordata; class Mammalia; order Primates; family Tarsiidae; genus Carlito; species Carlito syrichta. The sequence goes on from NW_007118362.1 coordinate 5,359, forward strand.
CAGAGTTGCACTGCAATAGTTATTCCCAGGGAACAGTGTAAATTGTGAAACTTATCAGAAGATCTTGGAATTCTTTTTTTTTTTTTTTTTTTTGAGTTGGAGTCTCACTCTGTCACCCAGACTGGAGTGCAGTGACCGCTCCCGGTCACCGCAGCCTCGACCTACTGGGCTCCGGTGATCCTTCTGTCTCAGCCTTCCAAGTAGCCAGAATTACAGGCACGCGCTTCCACGCCCGCCTGATTTTTTGATTTATTGTAAAGAGGAGGTCTCGCTGCCCAGGCAAGTCTCGAACCCGCGGGCTCAGGCAATCCACTCACCTCAGCCTCCCAAAGGCGTGGGATTACAGGCCGAGCCACCGAGCCCGGCTAGCTCTCGGAATTCTAAAGGGATAGCCTAAATCATCTTGAAGTTTCATTTTGTTGTTGTTGTTGAATTAGAGTCTTGTTCTGTCGCCCAAGCTGGAGTATAGCGGTATGATCACCAGTCACTGCAGCCTCAACCTCCTGGAAATAGGCAATCCTGCCTCAGCCTCCTGAGTAGTGGGATAACAGGTAGAGGCCAGGTCTCTCTATGTTACTTAGGCTAGTCTCGAAACCCTGTGCTCAAGCAAACCTCCCACCTCAGTCTCCTAAAGTGCTGGAATTACAGGGCATAGCCACTGTGCCTGACCAGAAGTTTCTGATGATAGCTCTGCCTAACTGGCTCTGTGGTTAGTGGTATAATTGCATAATTTATTGAGTCCTAAGTTATCCCATTAGTAAAATGAAAGTAATAATGTCTTCCCTGAATAATTCATAGGAAGAGTGTAGAGGGGAAAAATAGCAATACTAAGTCTGAAAATTAAAGAGTGCTGCATAATAATAAATTGTCATTGTTATTATTTATATTATTTATACTCAAACAGAATGTAATCAGCATGCTATTTAAATTAGTTCCTTCTTGTTACTAAATATATTCCTAGGATTATTTTGCATCCAAACTAGTTTCAAAATAAATACGTGTTGCATTTCAGGCTATTTCTCATCCACAACTGTGAAGCAATATCTTTAAATCCAAATCTTTGTGATTAACTTTTGCTTATGAAAAAAAATAACATCAGGGAGATTAAACAAAATGCTAGTTTCTTAACATACACTTTGATAATTCCTGAACATTTGAGTGCCTCATATTAAATCTGCAAGACACAGCTGGCCATTCCAGTTTAAAACCGAAATACACGTATATTAAGTACTTTGCTGAAAGGATGCCAAGAATAGACATTTTCAGAAAATTCCTAAATGTTAGCACAGACGGTAAGAATTAATTTTATAATAATTAAATGAATCAGTTAAATTCTTAATCTTTTGAGGAGCAGCACAGATGCAATGGCTTTGTTTTCTTGTATTAAACATTTTACTTATTAATACATCTTTCAAAGTTGAAATAACATGACCAAAGGTTAAGCATGTAAGGTAAAGCACGTATGAAGAAATGTTGCCATGGCTGCATTCTAGTACCTCTCCTCCTTCTCATCCTGTATCTTTCTGCTTTCATGCTGGGACACCTACCCAACACTTGTGCACCCATTGTTGTTTGAATGGTGAACTATAATAGGGAGTTTTCAGTGTCTTATCATCTTGATCCACTAAAGCAAATCTTTAGATTTTTTAAAAGGGAATTATTTGCAAATAAAAATCCCACCGTCTTTTTCTGTGGGCTTGACTACTTAAAATACTTCCTAAAGGTACACTAATACAGCACTTATCCTTCTGTGACTGGCTATTTTATTTAGCGTAACGTCTCCCAGATCCATCTGTTTTATCACAGAGGTGGTAGGGAAAGAAATAGGGAGTGGCTGATCACCAGGAAACAGATAGAGAGTGTCAGTTATGCAAGATGAAGAAGCTTCAAAGATCTGCTGTACAACATTGCACCTATGGTTCACAGCACTACATTGTGTGTGTAATTTGTGTTAAGAGGATACATCTCTTGTTAAGGGTTCTTACACTAATAATAAAAATTTTACTAATCTTTTTGCTAAAACTATTTTATTTATTTACATATTTATTATAGAGATGGGAGTCTCGCTGTGTTACCTAGGCTGGTCTCAAATTCCTGGGCTCAAACAATCCCTCTACCTCAGCCTCCTTAGATGCTGGGATTACAGGTGTGAGCCACTGCGCCTGGTTAAACTATTTTATTTTAATCATACCTGTCTGAAAATTGACCCAACTGGAAAATAAACTCAACTGACAATTCTCAGGAGACCTGCCTCTGGAGACTCACATCACATGGCTGAAAAAAATATTTGAATGCTACATCAAATTTTTCCATAAAATACAGTATGAAAAATCACCTCTAAAGGAAGACACAGTAGAAGTAAGTTACGTTTCAAATTCCCAGAAATATGAAAGAGATAGGAGGAGACTTATCTAATATCTAACGTATATATTATGTGTATCTTCCACTCTTCCATATATATACATATATATTATTTATAAATATACAAACTCACTTCTTTTACTCAGAAATCATCTCCTTTGGGATATAGGGGACCAAAGAACTTCTTCACCTCTTACTGTCATCTGAACCTAGTCACACATTTGTTGCATAATTCAGAAAACCAGTCATGTGTTGTGGCTCACGCCCGCCACCTCAATGCTTTGGGAGGCTGAGGCCAGAAATTTGGAACCAGTCTTGGGGACATAGTGAGGCCCTTGTCCCTACGATAAATAGATAGATAGGTAGATAGATAGATAGATAGATAGATAGATAGATAGATAGATAGATAAAAAAATTGGCCAGCATGATGGTGCATGCCTCTAGTCCCAGCTATTCAAGAGACTGAGACAGGAGGGTCATGTAAACCCAGGAGGTTGAGGCTGCATTTGAGCTGCAGGGTGAAAGAAAGAAAAAGAAATATATATATACATACTCAGAGAGTGCCAGAAAAAATGTAGACACATTTTAAGGAAGGAAAAAACGCTACTAAAATTGTAATACCCGATAAGATGAATACAAGTCACATTTGACTTCTGCACTGACAAGAGGAGCTCAAAGTGGTGACCATCAACGCCCAGACATTCCTGATTAGGGTGAACATTTCTTAACATCTTTTAAAGTGTAGGTGCATTTTTTTCGGCACTCTCGGGTGTGAGTGTGTGTCTGTGTGTGTGTATGTGGTAGTAATACACACCTGCACCGTAGTTTGCTGTATCAGAAACCCACTACCTCCCACTGTAATGCCCACTTACAGTTAGGACCCTGGGTGCACCTCAGCTGCCTCACTACCTAGTGACAAAGCACCCCGGGTTATGGTAATTTCTGGTTGGGAACACCAGCCAGGGTGGCGGATCTGAAACACTCACCATTCTGAAGTTTGAATTGTGCCCGATTCTTGCTTATGGGCTTCTAGTCTCTCTGCCCATTCTGTATAATCCGGTTCTCTGGCCTTCCTGAAGTTTTATGAAACCTCCGATATAATTTAGCTCTTAATATCTGTAGCTAAGACTCTGCTTAGCATAAAATTAAAGTCTTTCCTCAGCAAACTGTAACCTGGGTGGGCGGGGGGGGAGGTTGCAGGGTGCCTTTCACTTGCATCTTGGTATCATAAAGCATGTGCCACAATTCAAATTAAGGTATTATATTTCAAAGAATGAGAGGAAGAAACATTCTGTATCTCCAGCAAGATCTCACATACATGGCAATTCGGTCTCTGTGAAGCCTCCTCATATGCTGTGTCAGACAGAATACCTGGCACATAGTAATAGATCATTAAATGTTAGCTCGGATTATTTGCAAATTGTCTACAATTTTGCAGAGTTATACCTGCAATAGTAGCTTCCAGGGAAGGGTGTAAATCCTCGAACTTTAATTATACACCTTTTTCTTGTTTCCCAAACTAATCTCCCACAATGACACTTCTTGGATGTTGGATAAAGATTTGAATTTACATCTCAAATATCAATTTATTTTTCTTCTGAAGACTGAATGTGTTGACTAAAGAGCTAAAGTTGCTATCCTGGCTTTATTTTTTATTGACATTTGGTACCTGGCCGAGATAGCAGAGCATTATCTCTCCAACCCTACGGAAATAAATGTTTGTAATTACAACAAAGCAAGAATGCTGCTCACGAAGTTAAATAATAACGAAAACAACAAAAACGTTTGCCTTTGTATCTCCCAGGTAGACTGGGGATGGATCACATCAGAAGTTATTGCAAATCACTTTCCAAATATAAAGTGGAAGACAATTTTTTTAAATTAGCAATAATTGTACTTGCATTGCTTAGATTCAGCATTGGACCGTTTTATTTTTGTCTGAATAATGTCAGGATCTTCTTGTACCTTCTTTTTTTTTCCTTTTTTTTTTTTTTTTAACCAATTCACATTAGCATGTATAGGTAGCAAGTGAACACCATAATGCCATTTTTTCCCCAGAATTACAGATTTCTTTTTCCCACAAGGGAACTATTAGCAAGTGATGTTTCAATGTGCAAGTTTTTCTTTATTTTCAAGTTCCTAATATCTTGCACTTCCCTTAAAAGCTAACCTGTGAGGTGGTAAGTTTCAAAGAGATTCACACAGAAAGGTCCAATCTCTTTCAAGTCTCTCTCTTTTAGCAGTTTCCCAGTGGTCAAAGAGATAAGTACTCTGTCAGAAGCAAAGTTGTATGAGCAAAAGGCTGGAGCAAAGGCCACTCAGATATTTTATCTTGTGATCGGAGCTCTGCTTAAGCTCACGAGGAGAGGATGCCAACCTGCTAAGCTGACGGTATTTAACTTCCTGAATCACCTGTTCCTTTCTCAGTACACGCTATTAGAAAAACATGGTGTGATTTGTTAATGCATATTAGATTGATCCATTTATGTTATAGTGCAAAGTTGGTTCCCCCCCCTCACTTTATGGTTCATTTATTTAGCTTAATGTCCTCATTTGCAGAAAAATGCAGAGATGTGTATTTAATCACTGAGAAGATTAAAGTCAAAACTTAAATTAAAACTGTAATTTTTTGATAATCTGTTTCATTGTTAAAAGTACCCTCACTGTTTCTTTAGGTGTATGGATAATTACGCACGGTGCTATACTGTGTGTAGACACCCTGTAGTCTCAATTAAATATTATAACTACTTAATGAAAGACAACAGGAATTTTTGCAGTTAGCAATTATAGTCATCACCTGGAACTGAAATGCTCAATTCACCCTCAGACTGCTTAGTAAGTTAGAAAATGAAATAGCTGTGGCCACCGCGTCTTTGAAGAACATTTCCATGTCCAAAGAATAGTTGTAACATGAAAACATTTCCTACAATTGTTTCAGTAAAAAAGTAGAGAGTCTTTTTTTCCTTTGCTCATTTCCCTTTGTACTATAGCAAGTTATTACTTGAGAATTTGAAATTATTAAATTTTTATTATGAATTACTATTCTGTATAAAATTAAATGCACTTTCTGGTCATCCATAGGTTTTTAAAATATAAAAGTGGTATATTAATAGATTAATTAGATTATTTTCTTCATAAAGAATAAAAATTAAAGATAATATTTCAAGTAAATTTAGGCTCAAATTCAAGATTAAGGTTCTTGAAAATTAAGAGGAAATTAGTTGTACAATAAATTTTATATCTTCTTTTCACTGTAATGATAATACATATCTGATTGTAAAACATCAACTTTACATTTGAGAAAGCAAAAAATAAATAACTTAAAATAGAATTTTTAATCAGCAGTTTTTGTTTGTTTGCTTGTTTGTTTAAGACTCAGTTTCTTATATTGTCTCAAAGAATTTTATGGTTGGAAACAAACTCAAATTATATATCATCCAATTCTATCACCCATGCCTGAAACTCTTTGAATCTAATCACAGATTAAAGTGGTTTCTTCCAGCCATCAGACCCAAGCTAACCTAATCGGTCTTTGGTGGGGGAAAAAAAAAAGTGATTTCTTCACAAAGCTTCCAAAAACACCAAAGAAACTCAAAACTAGTAGATGTTTTGAGAGTGGGGGGGAAGCTTCCAATATCCAATTAGTTTTTTAATTAATACAGCATTTGAACTATCCCTTGATTTACAATGATCTGTGTTAGTCTTTTGCATTGTCAGGCAGAAGTCTCTGAACTCATTCCATGGCTGGCACTACCATTGTGATGACTGGATGAATCCCAGCTTTGCTGACACATTTGACTTGATGGGTCCACGTGAACAACACAGAATCATCGTGACTGGAGTTTTTAACCTCAGCACTTGACTTCTTCTCTGTTGCCTGGTAAGTTTATAATTGAGCTTCACATTTCTTAATTAGAAGGGAATATTTTTTCCTTTTAATTGTTTCATGGACTGTAGCTTAAATGTCTTTAGCTTTCTGATCAATGCAGAATATATCCACATAGACTTATTCTTCCACTCTTAAACTTGCAGCCACGCGTGGCCTTTTGTTTTGTGTGCCTTATTTTCTCAGTGATTAAGTTACTGAATTTTGTTAGCATGATTTTCCCACCAACCATGTTATTACTCATTTTCTGGGAGCTCTTTAAAAAAAAATACAATTCTAGCCGGGTTCGGTGGCTCAGCCTGTCATCCCGCGCCTTTGGGAGGCTGAGGTGAGTGGATGGCCTGAGCCCGCGGGTTCGAGACCCGCCTGGGCGGCGAGACCTCATCTCCACGATAAATCAAAAAATCAGCCGGGCGTGGTAGCGTGTACCTGTAATTCCGGCTACTCGGAAGGCTGAGTCGGAAGGATCGCCGGAGCCCAGCAGGTCGAGGCTGCAGTGGCCAGGAGCGGCCACTGCACTCCAGTTTGGGCGACAGAGTGAGACTCCAACTCAAAAAAAAAAAAAAAAAAAAAAAAATGCAATTCAAATTCAAATGGTTATAATGTGATCCAGGTGATTTCTTTAAAAACAAAAACAAAAAGTAAAGAAACAAACTAAACCACGACACTAGGAGGTATAGACTTCGGTTCGTGATCCCTCTTAGGGAATCAGGATCTTAAAGAGGAAGAAGACGGGGTACCTGACCGCCAGGTAATGTTATCTGGAGCCACCTGGATTTCACATGAGGACAAAAAAAAACACCTCTCCTTGCCCCATGCTTCTTTGGACTATTCTTAAAGGTCATATTATAGAGCTGGCTTTGCCACAGTCTGAGTGATTTGGGGCAAATCACTTAACCAAGATGGGAGAACTTTTCATTCCAATTCTGACGCCAGAATGCGAATATCTGTCAACCCTACCTCCCCAGGATTATTATGGGAAACACGAGATGAATTTTTTTTGTGCACGATGCATGCTAAATGTGCAAAGAATCAATAATAATAAGTGTTTCGTAAATGAGCTTTAGGTCTAACCTGCCAGTATTTTAATAGAAATCAGTAATATATAAACATAAGTGAAAGAGGACCTATTCCCTTTAAGTTTCCGATTGTGGTAGATGCATTTCAGATTCAATGGTGTATTTTAGAAGGAGATTAAACTTCATGTCAAGCTTTCCAGGCTACCAAATTTCAATAGAATATGCTTCTTTATAGTAAAAGAAAACATTTGGAATGCTTAGTGAGACACAATCGACAATAACTAGAACTATTCAATAAAGAAACAGCTTATACGCCATAATAAAAATTGTGTACATTTACTGTGAATGTCATAGTAATTTAAAAGCAAAATCAAGGACAAAAACGGACCCAGCATGACGAATGTAGAAACAGGAATAGAATTACCTGAAAATGAAACAAACATGGAGGATAAATAAAAGATTTCAGTCAAGACAGACAAGACAATAGTAGCCCTGTCCTGTTTCCAGCCAGGAAATTACCTGGTCTAATAGGATTTGATATACCTCTGTGAGATGCCCTTGCCTTTAATTTCTCTGCTTCCTCCCTCTTCCCCACCCCTGAGCTACAAAGTATGTTTAGTCACTTAAAGTGGTTGGAACTGCGTTATGTTATTTCGTTTTCATTATTTGCAAAGCATTCTTTTATAGTAAACCTAGAAGGCATTCAATATGATAAATTGACATTTGAAATTGTATTTCCAAAACTATCATTTAATAAACGCTTTAAGCATTGGACTATTTATCCACTCCTTTAACTGCTAAACTAAATTAATAGTTAAATATTTATGTAACTTGGGGAAAAAAGCAATGATGCAATTAGAAATCAACTTCCTCACCTCCCCATTCCTTACTTACTTAAAATCGCTCCTCTTTGAAAGCCAAACTCCTGTTACTGAATGAAACGTAGGATTAATCTCATAATATATCTGTTTATATTCAGGTAACAAAAAATACTCTGGTCACCTTTATTCCCAAGAATTGTCTCATTTATTAGTTTCAATTCCCTGTACTCCCTAACAATCAAAATACAGAACTTCATTTGAAGTTCTCTTCTACAAGTTTGAGCCCACTCCAGGGACAAGCAGCCTGAGGTGAACCTTCTTCCTATTTCCAGACCCAATCCTTCCATCCCTTCCCCCAACACCCCAAAAGACTATGACTCAAGTAGGACTGAAGTGAAGAGGTGTTATGGGGAGAAGAAGAACCAGACACTTTTAGGGTTACTGACTTGTACCCTTGTAACCTGCTGTTTGACTCCTTGGAAAGCCATAGAAATTTTAGAGCTGAGTTTTTGGGGGTGCTTTGAGACCCTCCCCATGACTGGGACCCTTCATGTGACGATTTCCTGGCTAAAATGAGTTCATCAACTTCAGCTGTTCTCCCGAGACTTATCTCTAAAACCTGGGGCCTATGATGAGATCCTTCTAGCCTCCTTCTGCAGAGGTTGCCTCATTGGCCAAAGATTTTTTTGGATAAGTTCTAGAACAATCCCAGGGTAAGCTCGCTTTCCCAAAGCCAACCTGTGATTCATAAGAAAGATGCAGTTCACCCTGCTGTCCGTGGAGATGAGACTATTCCCAGGTTTGTAGCCTTCTGTTTTGCTCTGGGCCTCTTAATGAGTTCCTCGCTTTTTAATAATTTTCCAGAAAAGAAAATCACAGGCTTCTGTGTCCCTTTAGGTCCAGGGATGCTCATAGAGTTTTCTGACAGGAAGAGAAGAAGAGTAGATGCTAAGTCAAGGAAACCAGCAGATAGGAAGAGAGATGGGAGGCGGGCAGCTCAGCAGCAACACAGGTTTATGCCAAGGCAGAGAACTTGCAGAGGGGACTCCAAAAAACTGAAGCCCACTATGCCTTACAGGCTAGGGCAGTTAGAGGGTTTGAGGGAAATATTTTTGCAGTTGGCATTGTTAGGGGCTAGCTAAGGCATGTGGTTAAGTAAGTTGAGAGGAAGTCTTGTGGTTAGGCTAGGTGCTAAATATGGTTCAATGTTTGAAGGTGCTACCTGTGTTAGGATGTTTGCAGAATTTTCCATCTCGAAGTAACTAGCAAAATGACGGGGGTCTCTAAGGTGATGTTACCTGGGCTATCACAGACAATCTCTCCAAAGAGAGACTGCAACTCTTCCTTCAGGCCTTCCAGGTGAACATTGGGCTGAGGGCAGGGAAAGTCACTTTGGACAGCTCTTTGCATACCTTGCATAAACATCTATGCCTCCCTCTGGAATGTGGAGAGTAGCTGACACCAAATGTATTGAGGCCTTCCCCTAAAGTTGCTTGAAAACAGTTCTGTTGTAGACTCTTAAATTCATTTATAAAGTATATAGGAAAGTCTATGGTATTCACTTTCAAACTTGTAATTTATTACCCTGATTTTCATACTCATTGCTAAAGTTATAATGTTTTATGGTACAATGAGGAAAAAAAAACAAAAAAATAGGGTCTTTGTACCATTTAAAAATTCACATGGATAAACTGATATCACTGTAGTTTCATTTACATTTCCTTCCTGTTATGAGTTAAATTGTGCTCTACTTCCCATCTCACCTTATAAATGAATGAATGAATGAATGAATGAATGAATGAGATGTTGAAGTCCTGACCCTGGGAATGTGACTTTATTTGGAAACAGGGTCTTTGCAGTCAAGTTAAGATGGGGTCATATTTGATGAGAATACTTCTGTATGACAGGCATCATTATTAGAAAAGAAAAAAGACATGAGGCGCAGAGACACAGAGGAGAACACTGTGAAGAAGTGAGGCATCTCTAAACCAAGCATTGCCCATGGTCTCCGGAAGCAAGGGCAGCTGCTCAGAACAGACTCTCCAGAAGGAATCTACACCGCTGATACCTTGACGTCAGCCTTCTAGTCTTTAGAATTGTGAGATAATACATTTCTGTTGCTTTAACCACCTATTTCACAGTTCTTTGTTACTCCAGTCCTAGAAAACGCATGAACTTGAGAGAAAAGAATAATGGGGAAAAAGTTTCACTCAAGTTTAAAATCCAGGAGCCCACCTATATTCCTCCATATCATCATTATGGTTAAGATATGTTATAGAGACATGATTCTATATTTTTTAAAAGTATTTAATTATATGACATGTTGCCTCCAACTCATCTCAAAATTTCACTGAAATATTAGGAAGCTGATAAGCCTGTCTGTCTAAAGGTGGTTAGAAAGGAGACTTCTTCTTCCTCTCTCATCTTCCACCCCCTAATTCAGAAATTAAGGATTATACCGTTCAAAACAGCCAGTAGTCATACGGAAGCTCCAAGTAATTTACTGGAGTGTCGTATCCTCTCTTCTCCACTGCTGCATATCAGTATCTTTCTCTCTACAATCAGTAGGTTTTTGCCTCTACCAAAAAAACACTGACGAAAAGGAAGAGGAACTTACATGTTCTCACTCATAAGCGGACCCTGAACAATTTTCATAAAACTATAAGAAAGGGATTGGCAGTAGTAGAAAACTGCCAGGGGAGGGAAGGGACGCACACTTCATTAATAAGGGTAACTGATCTCAAATCAGGTGACGTGGGGACCAAAGTGAGACCCAATCTTTACCTGTACAATGACCCTTTGTATACCTAACCCTGAATTATACCCATCTTTAAAATAAAAATTTTAAAAAAGAGTACCGGGAACTGGCCATAGCACACCGTGTACTGATGTTGCAAATTCCATAAATAAAGCCCCGCAGTCTGAGTAAAGAAAGAGCCTGTTAGCTGTGCTCAGTGAAAATTACAGGTGTTTATATATATAGTCTATTCGTTCAAAGTGTTTGAGAGCTAAGAAGTGTGGGTGTAATTGTTCACCACCTCAAGTTCGCAGAGCAAGTTGAGAGCCTGGTGATGACTTTGTCTTAAACCAATTCAGGCAGCACCGAGTGGAAAGAATGTAGGCTCGAGCACCACCTCACACCCTGATTCCTGTTGACAACATCCACAGAAAGAAAACTTGGGAGAATACAGAGAGGAAATGTCACCTTGAAAATTTCAGTGAAAAACAGATCATAGAATTTAATTTACTGTGGGGATCCAGGAGAAATCCTTAGAATAAAGTTTGAAATCCTTTAAAAAGTATGTAGGAAGAGGTGATTTCTCTGAGTCAGGAAAGCAAATTGAGATGAAGAAAACAACAGGCAGGGGAGTGAAAATGGAAATGATGAGGAGGAACTCAATGGCAGAACCAAACCCTGCAGCATTATCCCCAAGAGGAAATGTAAGCACATGATGTGAAATACATTTAGAAGACAGGAAAAATGTGAAAAAAGAAGAGAGATGTGAATATTATTTGCATTTAGCTAATAAAAGTAAGGGGACAAGCATTGATATGTCATGAAATAATTTTTGGGTTTTTTTATTTTTTCAGAAAAAAGAATAGGAGTCACATCTCAATCGATGTAAAAGTCTAGTAAATTTTTTTCTTCTAGTTTTGGCATCAATAATATATATTTTACATTTATATTTATCCTTACATTTTTATCTTTAGCAGAACACTTCAAATGTGAACCACTGGTCCCAAACACCTATAACATATATGTTTCTTTCACCCTATCGCTTAAACCTTCTGAAACGTGAGGTCATTCATGTCACCTTCCTTTTTTTTTTTTTTTTTGTATCCCCAAACTAATCTGTCTACTTATCTTCTGGCTCTACCTCCCAACATCCTCTGCAATCTTCACATGTTTCTCCATCACATACGTCTCTACCTTTATTCAGGCCTATGTGTTTTAATGTTCCTGAAGCTGTTCCCTCACCATCTTTTCCCACAGTCCCATATTAACTCTCAGTTACAAACTAACCAGAAATAACTTTGTAAAACAAATTGACTCTCATCACCTCCCTACTTAAAATGTTCCACAAACCTCCTGTTGCCAGCAAGATAAAGTTCAACATGGCTTTCAAGACATTCTTTGTTTACAAAGTGCCATTAGTTTTCACGTTCAGCCTCATCTCGGATGCCCACCCCACTCCATATTTCTACCAACTTACACACATAGATCCTATTCACAGGTCATTTTAAGTCAAAGTATGCTGTTCCCTCCTCAGTCTAGGGCCCCACAGGCCGAGGTAAGAACACTGACTTCCAGCAAGAGAAGAGCCAAGGCGATTTTTGAGCTAAGTATCATACTTACATTTTGTGTGGTTACTCTTGTGACTATTGTAGAACAGACTGCAATAGAACAAGGAACACTGGTCTAACTATTGCAGTAATCCAGAAAAGACAAGATGAGAACTTGTCAATAGTGCATGTTTGGAAAAGAGGTCTAATTCTGGTACATTATCTCTCTCTCTATGTCTCTCCTCCTCTTGCAATCCATCTGTATCTTACTTTTAAATTTACACAGTATTTCCAGAGAACTGAGGTCAAAGCCTTTCTGTTTTATGTTCGTTTACTATTTCATTAATTTTGGGGGTCTTAGTTTTTTAATTTTCCTTTTCTTCTTTGAGTTTTTTTTTTCCCTGCCTTATTCTAGCTTCTTCAATGCATGCCCAGATTATTTATTTTATTTTTTACTAAGTTCAGCATTAAAACCAATACATTTCTGTCTGGTTGTAAGTTACTATATTTGATATATATTATTTTCATTATCTATTTTCAAAATATCTTCTAATGATTATTTTGATACTTTATTTGACCAAAGAGTTGTATAGAAGAGTGTTTCCTGGTATGTAAACAAGTTCTTCCTTAGCTATTTATTTATAAATTACTCTTTTTGTTTTCAAAAGTTTGTCTATATGATATAAATCCTTTAAATTGCATTAAAATACACTGCATATCTACCAGTTGTATAGGTTTCCTGTGGGTTTTGTAAAAGGCATCTGCATAATGTAGTTGTTGAGTACCTTTATATATATACATATATAATTTATAATTATTGAGTATATTTGTATATATGCAATATATACACACCTACAAACATATGCACACACAGGATTTTCAATTTCTCTCTACATTACATATTTTGAAGCTATATAGTAAAATGGTTGCTGGCTTCAAATATATGTTCTTTATCCTGATTTATCTTCTTTGTTTATTAAATCGGTTATGTAGCATATGCTTTTATTGCTAGTAATTTTCGCCTTAAGTTCTATCTTGTCTAATTTAAATATAACATCATTATAGAAATACAGTGCATATAATAGATTTTTTATTCATTAGAGTTTTTGAAATTTTATCTTATTCCATTCTTTTGAGTTTTAACTCTTAGTGTCTTTATATTTCATCTGACTCTCTAATAAAAAACTTAGAGATTATTAAATCATACCTGATGACATGCACTTCATGACTCCTGTTGAGCCTTCCAGAGTCCTGCTTCTCTCTGCTCTGGCCCCATGAAGCTGACAGCATGGCTCTATAAACAGCCTCCAGGCCCAGCACAGACACAGATGACAGGAAAGTGGAGGTAATTATTCCTCTAGATTTCTTCACCACCACCTATGCTTTCTGTGTCAGGTAATAGCAACTCCCTTCAACCCTTGAAAGAAAGACAAAGAGTCAGGGCTCATGAATATATATATTTGTATAAATTTATACAGAAATCATGACATGCATGCCATCAGGTGGGATTTAGTAATCTCTAATTTGTTTATTAGAGAGTCAGATGAAATATAAAGACACAAAGAGTTAAAATTCAAAAGAATGGGATAACATAAAATTTCTTAAACGCTAATGAAGAAAAAAGTATTATATGTACTATATTTCTGTAATTATGCTATATTTAAATTATATATAGAATATTATATATGTCATATTATATAATTTATCATTATCATTATCCTTTGTGGATTGCCTTTAATCTACTTATGCTTTTTTTAAAAATATTTGTTTTTTTCCTTAATCTTAAACAGCTTGAGATTAAACAGAGAGAGGAAATGTGAGAAAGACACGGCATTCAAATTTATAGTGTGATGGAAACAATTTTGATCCTTGTTTTTACTCCACATGAATGAGCATTGCCTTCATATGAATTTTGCCCCATCATGAATTTTTTAAAAACTACAATATTCCTCTTGATGGAAATTTAGATAATTGCTAAGTTTTATACTACTCATAAACTATGCTGTAGTAAGTATGTCTGTGTATATATATTTTCTTAGTGTCACTTTTTTTAGGATATCAGAGTATTACATTTGTAAGTTTCTTGGAGTGTGTTAACTTTTAAGAAAGGTCATGCCAGTCCACATTCCCACTGGCAGTGTGTGCACCTATGTCCATTTCATATAACCTCTCCTGAAACTTTTTAAATCTTTACAAGACAAGGTATTTCCATGTTTTAAAAAACAGTATCTTTACTGTCATCAGATTGGGACATTTGTATGCTGCTAAAGACCTGAATGTTGGATATATTTAATTTTTTTAGTGGAGTATCTAATTAGTTTATATGTATTATAATTAATTACATACTAGAACTTATTTTTACAATCTTGGTTTTCATCTCTATTTAGCCTATATTTTCTATGCTTTTTTGCATTATTTTCTTATGCTTCTGGATGATTAATTCTGTTTCTCATTTAATATGCTTCATACTCTTTTGGAGTGTATATAGTATATTTTCATTATATTCAGTTCCTTAAAGACTATTCAGTCACCTAAAAAAAATGTCTTCATTGTACTTAACTTACTAAGTTTAAAACTAATAAGGACTGGTAATTCTCCCAAGAAAATCAGGGAACTTAGAAAATTAACCATCATCTTTCCCCGGTTTATATTTGATCAATGCAGCAAAATTTAGTCTATCTTGTTTTGTTGTATCCCAAGAGCAATGGTTACTTTTGTTTTACTTATTTTATTTTCATTTATCCATGCTAATACATTTTTGCTCCCACCTTCCTGCTTCCATTTCAATCCTCTCCCTCTTCACTTTTCTCTACACCCATTTTGGGTTTGCTTTCATCAGGGCTGACTTGTACAAAATATCTCAGTTTTCTCTTGTAATCTTTATAAGCAATAGCATTGTAGATTAATGGTGATTTCAGAGCATGCGGACGTCATTCCACTTTCTGCTGATGTACCTTTTGCTCTTTGTGTGTGGAAGTTGGTCTAATGTTATATCGCTTTTTGGAAGTTATTGTCTTTTCTAGCTGACTTATGACATTCTCTCTCTGTCTCTGTCTCTCTCTCTGTCTCTCTGTCTGTCTCTCTCTCTCTCTCTCTCTCTCTCTCTCTCTCTCTCTCTCTCTCCCCTTTCTTTTAGTGCTCTATAACTTTAGTAGAATGTGTCAAAGTGTGGTTTTTTTTTCTTTAACTTTCCTGCTTAAGAGTCCTACGTTTTCTTGAATGTATTGATTGTCGTCATTCTTAAGTTCTCGGTCATTCTCAGATGCAATCTCTCAAATTTCCTCTAGAGCACCTCTGTTTTTAGAACTCCTTAGAGTTATGTTAATTCTTCACACCTTTTCCTCCACTGGTGCTAGGTTCTCCTCCATCATTCCCACGCCCTTGTTTGACTCTGCTGCTTTCTGGGTAATTTTCTCAGCTCCGCCTCTTCACTAAAGCTCAGCTGGGTCCTACCTGCTGTCACACCCAAAGTCATTTATTCTTTTACATATAAAAATTCGACTTGTTTTTTTCCTACATCAGCTTGTTTATCTTCATGTTTTCTTTTTCCATGATCATATTTTAAAACTCGTCTTGTAGTTGTTTAAACATATTAGATATACATATTTCATCTTCTGCGTGTGATTACATTCATGTTCGATTTTATTAAATGGATTTATTTCTGAAGCCTCTTGTTTTTGCATTTTCTCTGTTGTGCTTCTTTTTTTCTCAATTCTTTAGTGAAATATGACAGTGAGTGCTCATTTCCTAGGAACATTCTCTAGAGAAATTATTTGAGTTCAGTAATGAAGGTGAAATCCTTCAAAAAGGAGTTGTATTGCTTTTGTCATACCTAGGTTAGTTATGAAATCAACTCTGAGTTTGATATTATGTATATATATATAATATATCATACAGTATGCACACGTGAGGGAGGTTCAGCTTTTTTTCCCTTCTTTTGTCTCAAAGAGTTAATGGTAGGTGTGTGTGTTTGTGTGTACACATGCATGCATGTACGTATGTGTTTATCTTCCATTCAGCGTCAAGTATCTCAATAATCAACAGTTTACTGTGTATCACCTGAAGGAACAGGTTGACTTTAGTCTCAGCTCACAGTTACACTCAATCAATAGCTTACTCTTCTAATGGCTGCAATTCATTGGAGGTCTTCCTTCCTTCCTTCCTTCCTTCCTTCCTTCCTTCCTTCCTTCCTTCCTTCCTTCCTTCCTTCCTTCCCTCCTTCCTTCCTTCCTTTCTTCCTTCCTTTCTTTCTTCCTCTCTTTCTGAGTTGGAGTCTCAAGCCCAGCAAGAGTACTCCCATTTTTTCAGTTCCCTGAATGCTCTCCTCTTTCCTACACTCTGATGGGCTGTGCAAGCCGACTTGAAACTCAACATTTTTGACTAATTTCCTCAAGGACCCACCTCAAGAAATTGCAGGTTTCTACTTCCCTCTCTAGGTTTATTTCTCTGTTTAGTCTTCAACTGAGAATTCTTTCTTGCTGGTGCATTGATTCATTTACAAAGCATTTTCCAGGACTTTTTGGTTTTTAGGTTTTTCTTTTTCTTTTTTTTTTTAACTAGTAGGAAGATCAGTTAGAGCACCTAATATCCCACATTGCCAGAGATGAAAATTGTGTTGAGAGAGTTTGAATTCATATAAATTTAAAGAAATCTTGCAACTGTAAAAATGCACAAAATTTGACCTTTGCTCAATGCTCTCACGTGCTTTAAGTTTGTTATTTTAAAAAAATCACGTGTTTCTATTTCTTAATCTACCTAACGAAAATGTGAAGTTGCAATTTAACTCATCTTTGGAAATAATTTATGCATGTATGTACTGCTTTGAAACTCTTCAGTAAGTGTCCTAGATAACTGACATGTGCGGGTTTCAACAGAAATAGAGTGATAGTGAGGAATCTGGTGTATAATAATGAAGCACACTGCATAATTCTTAACAAATAAGAACCAGATTTCCATTTTATCAATTTAACAGTTTTTAATGATGAACTGCTTACGTTTTCTAAATGAGTTTTGTGTGGTAGATTGTAAATTGGAACATACTAATCACATATTCAATATGGGCATTTTTAACAAACTCAGCATGGACTCTTCTACAGAGAATCTATTCTTTATGAGTAACAGCATATATACCTTTACAAAATACTACCTATCCATACTTTAAGACTGGTGATATTTTGCTATTAAACTTAAGAAATTCCTTTAATGTGGTCATTCATACCATTGATGATTGCTAAATGTTTAAAGACTGAGTAATCTGTGTAATTAATTTTAATTTATGGTCGATGAATGTAATTGAAGAAACAAAAAAAAACCCTTATCTGGTTTAGGTAATTTAATATGAGCTTATAGGTCTGTCTAGCAAAGCTTTCCTTTGGGCTGACAAGTGTCACTGTGACATTACGGATAGACCTACACATATTCATGGGAACTATTAAGAAAACAACTCAGGATAAACTTCCTTGCGTTAGGAACTCTTAGGATATCTTTTGTGGTAGAAAGAAGAACACAAGAACGGCTACTGAAACTATTTACTAATGCCTCAATCAAAACATATTTACAAACATACATTTATTCTAGCCTCCTGCATTCAAAGCATGCCTTCTCTACACAAACAATATTGAGACATGAAGACATTACAAATGCCCAGTGTCCAAGTTCTGCTGAGCTCTCAGCATTGAACTGGAAGTGTGAGCTCTGTTCTGCATTCTGTCTCTAGCATGCTTTCTGAGTCCACACACTCATTTTTCCTCATAAGTCTCTCTGCTTTCAAGGTAACCCACTCTCAACCTCTACTCTTAAACCCACTGAAGGTCAGTAGCTATCACTTCTGCCTATCCCACTGAGAAAACTGGTATCCATTGCACTTTTCTGGTCCCCTCAAACAAACTTACAAATATTCATAGTTCCTCTCACCTCTTCTAGACTCACATTCTTTTCTCACATGTAATATTTATGGTGGCCAAGGCTTTGGAAATAAACATTCTATAATATCAAGAAAAGGTGCAACTCAGAGGAAGTGCGTCTTTGTTCAGATATCATCCCAGTAATGCGTTTCTGGTTGGTCTGTGTTGAGGGACTCTACTTCCTTTTCTTGCATGGTTTATCTTCTCCAGTGGCTTTGGTGTCTTCATCCAACTGGGAGAAAATAAAAGAGAGCATGGGGGCACACTCACCTTCTAAAAGCTTTTGCCTTAAAATATCACATGTCACTTTTATGGCTAGAACTCAGTCACATGACCATCCCTGGTTGAATGGGCATCTGGGGACAGGAGTCTGGCATCTGGTGGTCCAAGGTCCAAGGAGAAATGGAAATGAATGTATGTTCACTCTGTTTGATCAAGTATCTCTGCCTATGTCCTCCCCTCTCTCCTCTACCTCAAGCCATTGCTACTTTTACTGCTTTACCTACAATTACTCCTTCTAATATGGCTTCTCCTCAGTGTATAAACATACATATCTTGTCATACTTAAGGAATGACTTTCTCCCTTTTCATTCCAAGTTCATCTCCATTAAATCATCATCATCTGGGCTGCCAGGGTGAGAGGATTGCCTGAGTCCAGGGATTTGAAAACAGCCTGGACAACTTGGCAAGACTTCGTCTCTACAATATATCAGAAAAAATAGCTGGGCATGATAGCACATGCCTGTAGTTCTGGCTACTTGGAAGACTGAGGTGGAAGGATCATCTGAACCCAGTGGGTCGATGCTGGGTGGCCATAAGCGTGCCATTGCACTCCAGCCTGGGTGACAGAGTGAGACTCCAACTCAAAATAGACAAATATATAGATATAGATATACATATAGATTTAGATATATACACACATATATACCATCATCTATACTCACTATAACATTCTCCCACAGTACAACAGCTGTCAATCAGCAGTCATGATCAGCTTTTAGAAGTCACTTGCCCTATGTTCTCCATCTTCAAAGCTATTAATGACATGTCAAATTCTTATCATGTTTCACATTTCTCTTCCCTCCCCTTCCCCCTTGCTCTCTGCCTTCCTCTTTTATCCACAGCCCATGTGATTACCTTGGGCCCTGCCAGAGACCAGCTCCAGCCAGGTTCAGGGTACCTCAAAAGTGGAGATGGCGTCGGCGATTGGGGGGAAGAAGAGAGAAAAAGAGAGAGAGAAAGAAAGAGACTGGACTCCTGTCTAGTGCAGAAGTGATGTGTGTTTTTGGGAATTATAACGGGTCTTTTATACACAAAGTCAAATGTGGGAGGGGCATCTCCCACCCACAGAAAACTTAATCCATGAAAACTTAATCAATGATTGCCTTTAAACCCTTTTCATATGATAATCTTAAAATCCTATAACAAAGGATAACCTAATCTGTGACTGACATATTCTATAAACCTTTTTCCATCCTAAACTGATTGATTTATGCCAAGTTAAACAATTCTATAGAAGCTTAAGTATTTACTTTACAAACAAAAGTGGCCCATCCCAGAATGTTTGGAATGTGGCCCAGTCCAAAGTTCACAGTGGGTTACCTGCAAGTAACCTAGCCGTATTCTTTCAACAAAATGGCTGTCTTCTAAAACTATATTCTACAATTTATACCTCCAATAAATCCTAAGATCATGACCCAGAAGCCTGTGACCAATACTAAGGCTCTTAAATGTGACACAAGTTTGAATTATAAGTTGTGTGAAAGCCAAAACTGCAGTTTGCGGAAGAATGGGAGCAATGAGCTTCTAAAGTTAGCTTGTGTTCATCCCGGTCTCAGAGTTTTTATATTTTGAGCTCACAGGAGCTTAATCTGGTTAGTGCTGAGTAGAAAGGGGGAGGAAATGGGGTCAATAGCTCCCGAACGCATCCTAGTGATCTCGGGGTCAACGGCCCTTCCTGATCCCTAACGCTCAGTGGGCTTCTGTGGCCGGCTCCCAACAGGGCCCACCTAGATTATCCAATGATCATCCCCTATCAAAAAGTCAGAAGAGTAATATTAATTACATTGGCAAGCCCTTTTTGCCTTGGACATAATATAATTTCAAGTGTAACAAGAGAGAGTGAAAGTCATAGGGAACAAAATAATTCCTATCACACTGTGTAAGGTTCAAACCTCTTAGCATGACATATGACAACAGCCATTGTGACCCTTTTTCTACTTTATTAACCTTCTAGGTGTACCATTCACTTCATGCCTAGGGAGATCATATGTCTCAGATTTTTTTAGGACAGTTCTCATATATATATAAGAATTAACAGCAACCTCTTTAATATTCAAATATGCCCTTATTTGGACCAAAAAATAAAATAAAATAAACAGTCACTTACCTATACCCTATGCCCTACCCCATTGTTACCAGTTTTCTAATTTCCAGAAATCTACAGTCCATTTCACAACCCTTTGCTTTGGTAACAATGTCTGGTTCTTTCACCCACTTCTCAGAATGTCCTTGTTTTTTTGTCTGTCTGGGAATTTTCTTATGTCTCAGATATAGTGTACCTCCTCTGGGAAGCTATCTTTATGCCCATTTTTTATAAATTTCCATTTTATTTCTTTTTCCCATCACTATACATGTATATACCATTCTCATGGCCACCCAAGGAATGTATCTTATCCTTCTTGATATTGACAATTTCTGAATGGATTAGAAAGAGTCTGGTTTTTCCCAGATTTCATTCCAAAAGGGAAATCAGGTGAACAAGCAACAGGCCAAGGCTCCAGGGAATACACTTTGAAGAAAAGCCCAAACCACAACTCAACCGTTACACACTTGGCTTTCATACTAGATGCCTCCAACTCTAGGGTTGGCAACTGAGGTAAAGACAGAGAACCAGTCTCTAAGAGACCCATACACATGGGGCATGGAATGTTGCCCTCCCACTAAAGAATAGCTTTAAGGGACAGGCATTACAGCAAGATGTTTTCCTGAATCTACTGGGGCTTCAGTTCTCACCCAAAATTGGGTGAACTTTGCCATTCACTGAAAGAAGGTTTAGGTTTGTTGACATACAAACCAGCTTTGTCTTTACTCTCTCTGAGTTTGTATGAGATGACAATCAGCATGAGCAACAGCGGGGATGCATAAGAGTAAATCCAGGGCCGTCTTCCTCTGCCTGCTTCCCTGGCATGCCAGGTGAGTCTGAAGAAGAGATCCTTCCCTAAAGCATATCAGGAGGCAGATTCACTGATGTATGGACTATGTGATGTCCACTGCACTTTTGTGGGCTGCTAGTTTGCTCTGAGAGTTGTGCATTGATGCCACCAGTGTAATTGGATGGACGCAGTAAATGTAGCAGTATCAAAATTGCTCTCCACGGCAGACTCTGTACTATATTTGTGCATGCTGTAGTTTGGTGTTTCTGTGCAAGGTAGCTACTAAGCTTCATTTCCTAAAACTCAGCAAAATGAATCAAAAACCTTCTTGCATAGGAAAGCATTTCCACACTTCATATTATTCTTAGGAAAAAAATTGATGATTTGCAAATGCAGTCAAATAAATGTGCATTTTAAAATGAGACTGATTAGACAAGGTTTTTGTGGCAAAACTTGTGTTCAGTGTCGGGTTTTGTTTCCCCCACCCCCATCCCACTTTTGTCCCTTATTATCTTTGATACAATTGTGCCTTTCATGTATCTCCATGGATCAAAGGACTGCATGACTCTTTAAAATGTAATAGCATTCTTTAGTATTGCACTGCCCATGGTTTATTTCATAGTCCGATTATTGCATTTTTCATATTTGGAAAATACAAGGCAGTGTTAAATTATTTGTAGTTGAGAGGTTTGTGGGGTTTTTACGAGTTTAAAATCCCTACAAGTAAAATTGTTTAGTAAGTAACAAATTCTTATCTCAATATTTTTTACATTTTGTAAAACAACTACAAACGGAGACATAATTAGACTAATTCATATAAGTCACTAATGAACCGTGGGCTTCTTGAGGCTCTGCAGAAACTGGTTTTTCATATACTGTGCATGCCCTAGAAGGGAAAGAAAGTGGGAAATTGGCATTTCTTTGACCCTTTTATGTGGCACATGCTTTTTATCTTTTCTCGTGAAATCCTCATATTAATAACAGCTAACATGAATTAAGTGAATCCTCAGTGCTTGGCACTAGATTTTTTTACATCGATAGTCATATTGAATCCTCACAATCCATCCAGAGGCAGGTGGTACTATCCTTATTTTATAGATATTACATAGCACAGAAAAGTCAAGTAAAACTAATGTCATTTTTAGGTAGCAGAGATGGGCCAACCATTGGCGGGTGTTTTCCTGTGTCTAGAGATGGCAACACAGCATGACAGAAACATTGACAACAGGATTTAATGTTTTATATATTGTAAATGTAAATTTTTAAATTTCAACCTTGATAGGCATGATCTTTAAGTCTGTGTTCTTCAGAGTAAGTGGGAACTCCCTGCTGTGAGCAGCAGAGAACCATATTGAATCCCTAAGAAAAGAGACACTGAAAACTTCCCCCAGAATCTGACATGTGAGAATCGCTTCTACCTAATGACTGCTAACAGCAATTCTTGTGTTCTACTTATTAGCAGAGGTATATGTATCCAAGGAGTCTTTCATTCAATGTGGCATTATGCTAATTCTTAGCAGGCAGATGAACTGGTCTTGAAGGTCCAAGATGGTTACTCTGGCAAGTCTAGCATCTTGGTAGGGTAGCTGGAGTTCTGGACTAGGCTCAAATGTCCATCAGAGCATCTCCCTGTGTCCTTTCCAGTACAGTGATGCTAGGGTTGTCATGTCTCATCTTGACTATCCCAAGGGAGCTGAGAAGAAGTTGGGAGAATTCTTATGACCTAGTCTTAGAAATTCAAGACCATCATTTCCCCCTATATCCTGTAAGATAAGTAGTCATTAAAATGAGCCCACATTCAAGGTGAGGTGTATTTTAATTAGCCTCCTAATTTCTATGGAAGGAATAGCAAAAAATTTCTGGTGATCTTCAACTTCCTAGGGGAAGAAAACATCAAATTGTAAGTAAACAGAAAATCACTCTTTTGACAAGATGGCTACTGCAAGACTAGCCTTCCTGCTGTAAACAACAATGATTAATAAAAATCATTATGATGATAATTATTAATTATTTTGATTATAATAGTAAAAATAATAAATGCAATGGACTGGAATCCATCAAACGCTACCTGGTTAGAGTACTTAATTTAGCAGAAATCAGGACAGTGTGATACTGGTATAAAGAAACACACTTATGATATAGCTCAGAGTCCAAAAATGTAAATATACATATTGTTATTAGATTTTTGACAAAAATTAGAATTCAGTGGAAGAAAGCACAAATATAGTTTAAGAAAAAATAGACAAGGACAATATTTTAAATAAACAGTGATAGAACAAGTGGAAAAAATAAACGTTAATACTGCCTCATTCCATACACAAAAATAATTCAAAATTAAATATATATAAAAATGTAAGAATTGTAAGAATTCAAAAAGAAAGCCTAGAAGAAAAATGTCAGACTCTTGGAGTGGGCCAATATTTCCTAGACAGTACACAAAAACATATAAAAAAAATTAAAAATTACGTTTCAGTAAGAAAAATCCTGTTCTTCAAAAGATACCACTAAGAGCATAAAGATACAAGTCATAGACTGAGAAAAAATATTTGCAATGCATATATCTGACAGATAATGTATGTCTACAATATATAAATAACTCTTAAAACTGAAAAATAGCTGGGCTCTGTGGCTCAGCCTGTAATCCTGCGTCTTGGGAGGTTGAGGTGAGTGGATTGCCTGAGCCAGTGGGTTCGAGACTTGCCGGGGCAACTTGGCGAGACCTCATCTCTACAATAAATTAAAAATTTAGCCGGGTGTGGTAGCACGCACCTGTAGTTCCAGCTACTTGGAAGGCTGAGTGAGGCAGAAGGATTGCCGGAGCCCAGCAGGTTGAGGCTGCGGTGGCCAGGAGCAGTCCCTGCACTCCAGTCTGGGTGACAGAGTGAGACTTCAACTCAAAAAAAAAAAAAAAAAAATCTGAAAAATAAGACTTAATATTTGACTTTGGTTATTATAATAGCCAAACTTAAAATGATAATTCTTAAACATACACATTGCAAAATAAAAGATGTATTAATGACCAATAAGGAAAAAAAAAAACTGTCTACCTATTCTGACTTGTACTCCACATCTTTAAAATAAAAAAATATACATATATATAAAGAAAAAAAAAAAGATGACCAGAATCATTATTCATCAAGGCAATTCAAGTCAATATATACCTAATAGAATGACTGAAATGAAATAATTTTCCTACAATGTTGTTGGGAGTATAAAGTTACTCAGCTGTTGGGAATTAGTTCCATGTGTCTCTCCTGCTACTACACATTTTCTGGGTATTCCCAGAGTTCAAGCCTCACAAACTTTTTTTTTTTTTTAAACCTGGGCCATTTCTCAAGTTGTTATGATTGCAATGAGTACCTTCGAGAGATGAGGAAATGTTTTCATCTGAGACAAAGTTCAGGCTTCCTTACTACTTCTAAAATGAAGGGTTCCCCAAGATCACTGTTCTTCTGTAATATTCAGGTCTCCCTCTTGGCCCTCTAAGTTGTTCCTGTGAGATTTGAGGGATAGTATCAACCAGTGCAAATGTGTTCATGCTGCTTACTCTACTGTGACTTACAAAATTCTGTTTCTCTGACCCAGGAGATTCGTGTCTTCTGCCTATATCCATAAAGCAACAATAGGCTAACTCATTATCCAGATTCTAACAAAATTGCTTAGAGAAAGTCCTGCCTTTTCAAAGGTAGTTAAATTTGCACATACCACATGACCCAGAAACCTTACTGTGAAGTATTTCTCTAGAAAAAATGAATACATAGTTCCACAAAATATTGCATATAAATTCTATAGAAATGTTTTTAGTTGATATGTCCATATAATGAATTATTACTCAGCCTGAATAAGGATAATCCTTATACAACATGGATAAATCTCAAAAGTACTATACTAAAAACAGAAAACATTTTGTTTCAAAGCCAGACACGAAAGAACAAATATTCCACCATTTCAATTTTTATGACGTTCTAAAACTGAAAACTAACTCATAGTGACAGATTTCCATTTGTGAAGAAAAATAAAATTCTGAGATTTGTTTTGGGGATTTTAAGTTTGAGATGTATCTTGAGATCATTCAGTGATAATTTTACATATTCAGTTAGTTAAATATTAATTCGTGAAGAAGCAACATTTTTTTTTTTTTGAGTTAGAGTCTCACTCTGTCGCCCAGACTGGAGTGCAGTGGCCGCTCCCGGCCACTGCAGCCTCGACCTGCTGGGCTCCGGCGATCCTTCCGCCTCAGCCTTCTGAGTAGCCGGAATTACAGGCGCGTGCTACCATGCCTGGCTGATTTTTTTATTTATTGTAGAGATGAGGTCTTGCCTGCCCAGGCGGGTCTCGAACCCGCAGGCTCAGGTAATCCGCTCACCTCAGCCTCCCAAAGGTGTGGGATTGCAGGCTGAGCCACCAAGCCCGACTAAGAAGCAACATTTAAGAGTAGAGATCAATCTGGAACAGAGGCCCAAAAAAATGATGCAATCATAATTACTGAAAACGAATGATCGTAATATTTCATAAACTTTGGAATGGTTCGGAAAGTTAAATATTATCAATGGATATTCTGGTCAATTGAGATCTAAAGAATATCTGATGCCCCTAGAGACGTATACATCACGAATCACATTAGGGGGTGTTTAAGTGCGTTGTCAGGGTGAAATATACACTGAAAAATGTTGAAGAGCTTAAGGGAATTGACAAAATAAAAATAGAAGGAATCTATGTTTGTAAAACTGATCACAAAAATTGTTGAGCCATAGGGGTGTGATAGATGGAGTACTGAGTAAAATTTAGGGAGGACTTTTAGCTTTTATTATTATTTTTAACTGAAGAGACCTACACATACATTGACAAATAGGAATCATCCATGAAGAAAAGCTATGCTCGTAATTTATCCTACACCTAAAGAGAGGAAAGTGATAATTCTCCTTTTTTATTTTACTGTGAGAAGAAGCTAGCATTCCCTGCTAGCATACATTGATAGAAGACCAAGAGAACAAATGGAGATTCATTTCAAATCTGCAAATATGATTATCTGTTTTTGTCAGTTTTCCCTAGGTTAGAGTATACTATTGAATAACCCCCAAATCTCAGTGGCTCACAACAATAATTTATGTCTCACTCACATTGCATTTTAGCTGTGGGTTAACCATGGTGTTTCTCCTCATGTCTTTTCACTCCAGAATTCAGTTTTAAAGTGCAGTATCTATTTGAAATGTGATTTTCAAGCAAAAGGGAAAAACCGTAATGGCCAAACCATGCAAGGGCTCTTAAAGCTCTTTCTAGAAGTCTTCTTTTCTGAATGGTGGTGATTCTCCAAGCAGTTCAGTGAACACAGAAGTTTACATGCAGAAAGAACACAATGTGCAAAAAACGGAGAAGCACAAATTGAATATTCTGTTCAGGAAATAGAAAATGCCAGTGAGTAATGTGCAAAGACAGGGAATGAGATGAGAGAAGCGAGTCTAGGCTACGTTGTGGTGATTCATCCACTTATGAAAAGGCCACAGAGTGACACTTACTATTTGTAAACACAGAGCCAGCCATGGGGAAACATTGGTCATCGTGATATAGATCAGAAGGCCCATGATTTGATCTAGAAATGAATGATTCACACAAATACTTGCCAATTACAGTTTGCAATGAAAACTGTGGCAAGAGAGTCACAGGGGAAGGGTGGCAGTGAATATCTGAACATTCTCAGTGCTGTAAGTTCCAAGGGGGTTTCATGAGGGATTCACAGCTGAAGATTTTCAAAGCACTGTCTGTGATAGATGTGGCCAGCTGTGGAAAAACTTTATAGATTACCATAAGAAGTTTAGACTTCATTTGGAGGGCAATGGTAAGACATTGAATTATTTAAATGAGTGAATGTATGATCTTAGTTCGAGTATTTGAAGGTAATGGCTTCCGTTTTGAAATGTAAAATGCTTGGTAGGCATCAGGTTAATGGGTTCAGTAGACCAAACAGAGTTTTCAGAATGGGTCTGAAAGGAGGGAAGGTTTAGAAGTCTTCAGCAATACAGTGGAATAGAAAAGATAATTTAGGAATGGTCTGAGTGACTAGCTGTTAATTATGACAAGTCATTGAGGGTTTTAAGCTAGAATGTTATTTGTATTTGAGAAATATTATTCTGGTAACAGTAGTAACGGAAAGAAGATAACCAAGTGAGAACTTATTTCTCAATAGAATGAGAAATTTAGAGAAATTTTCATTAAATTGTAGAGAAAAAAACCTCTAGAATTTATTTTTTTTATTTAATTTTATTTTTTGAAGGCATTTCACACCATTGCCCACTGAAATGCAGTGGCACAATCTCAACTCAGCACAGCCTCAAACTCCTGGGTTCAAGCAATCCTCCTGTCTCAGCCTCCTGAGTATCTGGGACTAAGGTGTGTGACACCATGCCCAGCTAATTGTTCTATTTTTTTAGAGTCAGGGTCTCACTTTGTTGCCCAGACTGGTCTCAAACTTTTGGCCTCAAGCCATCCTCCCACCTCAACCTCCCAAAATGCTGGGATGGTGGATGTGAGCCACCACACCTGACCTATGATACATTTAAAAAAAAAAAAATGAATGGATAGAAAAGACTGAAATCACTTGATTATATTTTGGTCAAATAATTACAGCAGCCTGCGGAAAGATTGTAGTTGTCAGAGTAAAGTGAAATGAGTATGTTTGAGAAGTACCAGGAGGATTGAAGCAACGGGATTTTGTAGCTGATTGGAAAAAAAAGGAGACTGGTTGGTGATAAAGAGGTCAAATCAAGGATCGCTCCTATTAAACTTCTGTGAGAAATGGAGTAGTTGGCAAAACATCCGTTAATGAAGAAAAGGAAGGAGAAAGAATATACTTGGAAGATGTTTGAAGGTAATTATTTCAGTTTTGAAGTTTAAAATTCCTGGTAGACATCAGGTAAATGTGTTCAGTAGACCAAATAGAGTTCTATGAATGCATCTAAAAGGAGAAAAGGATTTAGAGGTCTTCAGCAAAACTGTGGACTAGATAAGATAACTTAGGTATGATCTGAGTGACTTGCTGTTAATTATGACAAGCCACTGAAGGGTTTTCAGCTAGAAAATTATTTGTGTTTTAGGAATATTGTACTGGTGGCAGTATCAAGGGGAAGAGATAACCAGGTGAAAACTTATTCCTCAATAGAATGAGAAATGATGTAGGTTTTAACCAAGAAAAGGGTCATGAGAATGACAGTGCATATGAATAGAGTTGATATCCTCAAGGGAGGTTAAGAAACTTTATAAATGAGACTTAGCAGTTGACTGAGCGTAAGAGTTGAAGGAGAGAGAAGAAAAGCTGAGTTTCTTGGTTATTGGTTTTATAATGTCACAATCAAGGTGAAGACACATGAGAAATAGCAGTTTGAAGAAGCAGCATTGAATTTAGAATACCTTTTACAAGAAATACATGTGGGAAAATGAGAAGGAAGAACCCCCAAAGGAGATCGATATAGGATACTTATGTCTGAGTCAGGGAAATTTGCACGTCAGCAGTTATGTGTGATGCTTAAAGTCATGATAGCATTTGAGACTACCCAGGAATAGCACGGGTGAACAGTAGGAGAGGTCAAAGACCCATTCCTGGAACACCAACACTTTATAGGTAGAAAAGTATCCTGCAACAGTCACTATGGGAGATAATGTTAATTGTTTAACCAATATTCAATTATTTCTACTTTCTTCCTAATCAAAACCAAATTTGTAAATGGGGGCCATGTGTCTGACTAGAAATACGAACCTTTCCAATTTCTCCTGTGTCTCTCACATCATTCAGGCCTAGTGTAATTCTCCTGAGGAGAAGCTACTGCCAGAGTTCTTAGGAATTTTTGTCCTTTACTGCTACATGGGAACAATGAATTTTGGTCATTGTTTTTATTGCTTGTTTTGTTTTAACTAATTTGGGTTCTTTATTTCTTTGTCTTGGATAGACACATGAGGGCTGTCTGTGGCATTTCTATCCCGCTGCTTCCATAAGGCAACAAACATGAAAACAAAGGCCAAAATAATGTGGGTGATACAGTAGAAATATAGAAAGTGCAGAGACCCCCCAGTAACATTGCCAAAGAACTGTACACACCCTGAACTTCACAACTCCAGACTTCAGTACTGGTGAAAAAAATAAATCTTGTTTGTTTTAGTCACTATTTGTTGTTTTGTTTTGTTTTTGTCACCTATGGTTAAAGTCATTCTTACCAATAAAGACGTTGAGAAGAAGTATCACAAACTTGAGGAGAGCCAAGGACAAGTAGTTTCACAGAAGCCAATAGAAAAGAGCATTTGTAAGGGTTGAAGTCTACAGTGAGAACGGGCCCAACTGAACTGTACTCCCATTATAACTCCATCAGAAAGTCACCCTTGGCAGTAAACTTTCAAAAAACTGTGAGCACAGAAGTCCAACTGCAGAATTTTGAAGCATAAAACAAGTGAGAACCTTGATTCCATGGAAATTCGAAAGTTTTTTTTTAAAGAAGGTTGACTGAAAAAAAAAAAACCAAAAGATAGTTTAATAGTGAAACTGAGGGAGTTAACAAACTAGGGTTAACAAACTAGGAGTTAACAAACTAGGAATTAACAAACTAGGGTCCACCTACCAGGCCACCTGTTTCTGTGAATAAACTTTTATTTGGAACAACCACGCTCATTTATTTCTCTATTGTCATGGATGTTTCACTACAATTGCATAGTTGAGTAATTGTGACAGAGACCATATGGTCTGCAAAGCCAAAAACATTTACTGATATAGAGTGTCAAGGGAGGTTTTGTTCTTGCTTTCTGGGTAAGACTGATATCGAAGTACGTATAGGAATAGGGAAAACTGGAAGATAGGTGAGAGAGGTGATTAAACTGTTCACACAACAACACTTCAAAGATGGAGGTGCGCTACCTAGTATTAAATGTATGAATATCGGATAATTTGTGAAGGGGCAAATGGGAAGTTGGGTGCTCCTGGTTTCCTTTGTTAAAAAGGGATTTAGAGATGCTATTAAAAGTGATTAGCAAGAATAGAAACAACACCTTGCTCTTGGATGACCCTCTCTGAAAATGCAGTCTGGGATTGTTGACAAATATGATTCTTTAAGGAGGAAACAAACACACGTATGATATGTTTTTATGTTCCTAAAACACCAAAATGAATAAAAGGACTAAGCATTAAGTAAAATATGTTTGGATTTGTCCCCAAATTTATTTACTTTTAGATGGAAATTATATTTTATTTTGTTACATTTTTCCTCCATGACTTCAAAACTCTGAAAGTTGTGCATATAAACTAAACTCTACTATCATTATTCAAGAAGTCAAAAAATACAGATAAAGATCATTGTAAGACCACTGGGATTTTCATAATAGAGAAAAGACAAAGAGAAATTTTATTATGGGAATAAGACAAACTCTTTTTAATGTTTTTATGTGTTGACATTACGAATAATGCAAAAAGAGATCCTTGTACAGAGTCATGTGTATTAATGAACATAGTTTTAACACATCTTATCTAGTTTAATCTGCTGCAATAGGTTATACAATGAGGCCAAAGTATTTGCTCTCCAGTCCTATAAGAACATACCTCCTCACCTCAAAACATCAGGTTTGACCATGTGACTTGCTTTGGTCAAGAAAATGTGAGCAGAAATGATACATATTAGTTTAAGATCCATCTTGTGGGTTCTCAACTTCTCCTAATGTTTTGTTGACAGGAAAACTTCAACCCCATAGAGAAATGGACTCCTTCAATCTGGTTCAGTAGTGAAAAAGACACAAGGATCAAAAGTCTTAGTGGACCAATGGTCAACATATCACATGAATGAGTAGTAAGCACTGTAGTGATAACTCACTGAGACATTAAGATAATCTATGTAAATATGTATATGTATGTGTATATATGTATATATATAATGTCAAGGATATTTTAGTAATTATGTGATTTCTTTCTCTTATATTGCATGCTAAGGAGACACAAACACATAACACACAATGCAATGGAATATCTTTATAATGCCAAAAAGGAACAACTATCACAAGATCTTAAACTCCCAACAGACACACCTGAGCATTTGACATGCAGGAGAAATGTTTTATTATGTTCATCCATTGAGAACTTGAGTTTTAATCTGTTAAAGGAGGTGAGATTTCCTGAATTAATGCTGACTTTCCATGAGGAAATTTTAAGTTTGTACCAATGGAGACTTCACATGAAAAAATGACTAAAATTGTTCGGTTTTGGTCCTTATACAATAATCACCCATGTAGGTGGTGTGTATATATAGTATTTTATTCTTTTAGATTTTTTGGACAATGAAAATATTTATTAGTTTTCAAACTCTCTTATGTTACAAGCATGTATTAAGTATCTTCAAGATTATTCAAAACTAATTTGTTTTGATAAATATTACAAATGAGAATAAAAGATATAAAAATTAACTAATCCTCTGTCATGTTTAGCTCTAGAATATCTATATAAAAGATAAAAATTAGTGTACTAAGGAATTATTTGGAAAGCATAAGTGCAGGGAAAAGAAGCAATTCACAAGAACCCAAAGTGGCCTGACCGAATGATCCAGAGTAAGAATAAGTTTCTCAAACCATTCAAAACATTGACCTGATATATTTTCTAGGTGAAATTTGCAATTTATCAGTATTTCCAATATAGAATTCTAGGAACCAGTCTAAGTCAGCAGCAGTTTTTAAAATTTGCACTGAGATTTGAAAATCCCAGGAGGAAATAGTAGGTAGAAAACTATTCATATATTATCTTGAGTTATTGAAAGACACTGATTATTGCATTACTTAGAGCCTCGAGGTTTCTTTAGTAATATTTTATGAGTATTTAAATCATGATATTCAAAACTAAGGCTGAGTTATATGAAACGGCAAGAATATAGACGTGATATAATGAGCATAAGAAAATGTCACAAAATATTCAAATGAGCTGAATAGCTCTTCTAGGGCATCTCTTTAAATATTAAAAGCTAGATGTCAGGTCTGCTCAATTTAAAAATCACTTATAAAGTTTTGTATAAGTCATTTAAAAAATAGGGCCTAAAACATATATAAAAGGCAGTGAAGGTCTATATCGACTTATACAACCTTCATAATTAGTAAATTCATTAAAAGCAATGACTTGAGTCTCCAGAAAATTCAGATAAGTCTCTTAGTATGTTGAGAACTTGTAAAAATAACCAAAACAATTATTTTGCTCTTTATAGGCGAATTCAGTCATATTAAGTGCCACTTCGCCTCCTATATTTAATGGCATCAGGTCTCTAACTTATTCACAATAAAAATCTTGGAGTCAGTTTTGACTTTTTTTTACATGTCTTCATCCCCCTGTGTAGTTCCAAGAACTGTTCTTTCAGACTTCTTGAATTTTCTTACAGCAACCCCCATGTCAACACAATAAATTCGTTCTCAAGACTTAGACACCTGCAACAACCTGCTAACTGATTTATTCTCTCCAACCACTCATGCATTCCAGGTGCTAGTACTAAAATACCATTTTGCTTCTGTTGAATTAATTCTTGGGATCTTTCAGAGGTTCCTCATGGCCTACAAAACTCAAATTTCTTGGTCTTATTTTAGAGACACGGGGATATAGTATTGAATTATTTTCTTACCTTTGTTTTCACTCCTTCCTCTGTGAAAGTGTTCTTCTAACCAATACAGACTGCTGGCACTCTTAAGTATTTGCTAATTATTGGAATTCACTTAGATTTACTTCTTCATATTACTTCCATTAAAAATTACTTATTTTTCAGTATATAGCTTCAAAACCTAACTATTGGGAATTTCCCTGGAAAATTCCAGTAAGTAGTGATACCATTCTTATTGCATTATTAAACATTGTTGTGTGTCAGGAATGTATATTTCTTAATCTCCAGCATTAAATTTCCATCTGGAGGCTTTTAATTAATTTTTATCATCCTCAGTCACTTCCCCAAACACAACAGTAATATATAGCACATCTTCTCCCCAAATAAGTGCTATTAAAGTAACAGTCAGAAAACCATATCACTGACAGGATTTAGCCAATTTTAAGGAAAAGCCTTTTGAATAAGAGGGTCAAATGATTTACTCAGTAAAGATATATATCGTTAATGACATTTTGAAAGATTTTTAAATTCCGGATTATACAAAAATTATAAAGACATAAGATAAGAGTGAATTATCCCCCTAAGCAATGAAAGCTTTATATATATTATTATATGACTAATGTAAAGATTCTTCATAAAACCATTAGCATAGTACCTGCTATATAGTACCTCACTACTACTAGCTTTTACCTTTATTTAGACCTATTCTATCTACACCTTAATAGTGAGCACCATGTAATGGAATTATAGCAACCTTTGAGTATTTCCTAACATTAACTATGAAAAAACACTTTGGCAGGTATTGGCTTAAACAGTTCTTTCACATACATTCTAATTTCCATTTCTAACTTCTGCTGATCTTCTGTGAGTCTCTCGTTCTTTTTATAACCTGGTATTAACGTACTCATAGAGTATCAGGGGTAATATAATATGGAAAATTCTTAGTTTATGGTTATATTAATTGCTTAAATACTACTTTTTGTAGCAGGTATTCATCAAAATTATTTTTTTGTTTTTTTTTTCTGATAGACTTTGTAAGATTTCTACAATTACCCATTGCTTTGTCTTGTTCTAACTACTACTTTAACTGGAGGACTCCACACCATCTGTACTTCCTCTCTGGGATCTGTTACCTTCATGACAGAAGGGAAATTTTACACGTCTTTACACGTTTTCTTTTACACATTTTCTTAGAATAACATCTCGATTAGAATCTAAGCAACCATTGGTTCCATTGTCTAGAAACATGAGGCTCAAACCCTACTGTTCCTATGTATCAACTATTGCTTTCTGAGATTTTGATCACTATATTTGTGTGGGGATTTTCTTTTGACATTATATTTCAATATGGACTAGCTCCCTCTTGCCATTTCCATTTGTGACCTCTAGAATTTGTTCCACCATCAGGGCATTGTTTTACATTTTCAAACTGCATAAAAAGCTCCGTACCACTTTATGTTAAATGAAATTTGATTCTCCCAATTTGGAAGTGAATTTCTCTTTCTGCTATCTCTATCTCAGGAAACTTCCCTCATTTTAAGCCAGTAAAAAATATCACCTGGTCTTTTCTACCCATTCCTATTTTTAGACTCTACTACCAATGCAGTTTTATGGACAACCATTTCTCTTGTATGTTCCATCCTCCCTTTATTCAATGGTATTTTCTTTTGAGCCTTGTATAGTCCTTAGCTTAGTAGCTGTTATAGTTACTATTTATTTTGTGTCAATATTTTGGTGATAAGATTTCTGTCTTTACCTCATATTAGGATTACAGGGGGGAGATTTCTAAAAACATTAACGCATTGTATTAATCTTGTGGAGTCTAAGCACATTTTTAACTCCCTAGATAATTTTAGAGTGCAGAGTTAAGAACCATCGAGTGGATTGATTTCACTGCGGTCAAATCTAATAGCCACAGATCGAAATTATATGACAAGTTAGCACGTGTAAACTCAGGTTGACTTGGACTTAACAATGAAAGTGGCAGGAATTGGCAATGGATTTCAGTGAACTGAGAAGTGATTTGGAAGTGAAAATGTTAGGACAATAATGGACTCTTTTCAAAGTATTATATTTGAAAATAAGAAGAAAGAGGAGAAGGACGATGAAAGAATTATCACCTAGAGCTAGCAAAAAATTATAGGAATTTAACTGTTCAAAAATAAAATTTGATTCTGGTTACTGACTAAGGGTAAAAACTGGTAGAGAGTAAGAGGTTAGAAATTTCCAAAAGAAATGTAATGACTAGCAAAGCAAGATTCTTGAAGCAGTGGAAGAGGTTGAAATGAATTGATATTGGACAAAGGAAAATATAAAATGGAAGGAAAGGGGAGGACATAAGTTGCTATGATGATTCTAGCCACATTTGTAGATGACAGGATCGCAGTTAAGCGTGTTCCTAACACATAGCCTTTACTATCCCTTTGAAATACCATGTGAGGTGTATTCTGAATCTCAGGAGAGTATGAAAATTAACTTGGAAGAATTAGGTAAGCTATAACCCTGCAGAGAAAGTGTAGTAAATGCTGACCGATAATAGGTATGCATTTTCTGCACAGCATTGTGGGCTCAAAAAGGGTTTAGATGGCAAGAATTAGAATTAGAACCAATTCACATAATTGCAGCATTGTGTTCAGCAACACAGGTGTGGAGAACAAAAAGCAAGATCATAAGATTGATCTTGATGTATAGGTTTCAGGGTCAGGTAGAAGTGAAGGACAAAAGATGATGGAACCAATTATACTGCCAAGAGAGAAATGATTGGTATTTATGATGTCCAGGCTGAGGAGAAAAGAGACATGTCTGAAGAGGAAAGATATCTAAGAAGAGAGGGATGTCAGAGGGATGTTTGATAAGAATGAAGGGATTTGCAAAACTGAAGGACTTGACATAAAAGGATATATGTGCTTTTAGAAAATGAAGATTATGGTTATGACTAGATGGTAAGTTATTAAAGATTCTAGGGATGAATTGAAATAAAGATCATGGAATTTCATTTTTGACATAGTTGTCAGCTAACTGTATAAACTCAAGTAGGTCCTTACTCTGCACCTTAGAATTTTTCTCTTTGAAAATAGAGGCTGAGCATTTTTTCATGTATCGGTTGGCTGTTCATATGTCTTCTTTTGAGAAGTGTCTATTCATATATCTTGCCCACTCTTTTATAGGGCTGATTTTTTTTTCTTTTAACACCTTAAAGTTCCTTGTAGATACTAGACATTATGCCCTTGTAAGATAAACAGTTTGCAAATATTTTTTTCCCATTATGAGTGCTGTCTCCCTGCTCTCTTAATGGTTTCTTTTGCTTTGCAAAGACTTTTTAGTTTGATGAGGTCCTACTTGTCTAACTTATCTCTTATGTCATGAGCTTTTGGGGTTCTGATCAGGAATTGGTTGCCTATTCTAATGTCTGTAAGGGTGTTTCCTGTGTTTTCTAAGAATCTTATAGTTGGAGATTTACATTTAGTTCTTTGATCCATTTAGTGATGATTTTTGTGTATGATGATAGATAGGGGTCCAGTTTCATTCTTCTGCATGTAGTCAGTCAGTTTTCCCAGCACCTTTTACTGAATAGGTCCTCCTCTCCCCAGTGGTTGTTGTTGGTGGCTTTGTCAAAGATGAGTTGGTTAAGAAATTAAAGTGTTGTTTCTGGAATCTTTATCCTGGCCATCCTTAATAAATCAATAGCAACATATGTTGGAGGATGAGGAGAAAAGGAAACACTTCTACAGTGTTGCTGAGTGTGTAAATTAGTTCAACCTCTGTGGAAAACACTGTGGTGATTTCTAAAAGATCTAAAAATTGACTTTCCATGCTACTCTCAATCCCCCTTCTGTGAATATACTCAGAGGAACTCAGATTATTCTACAAAAAAGACACCTGCACACAAATGCTTTTTCAGCACTATCTACATTAGCAAAAAAACATGGAACCAACTGTGCTTTCCTTCAAAAGTGAATTGGATAAGAAAAAATGGTGCATATACATGATGGATTATTATGCAGCCATAAAGAAGCACAAAATTATGGACTTTGTAGCACTTGGATGGATTTAGAATCTATTATACTCAGTGTTCTACCATAGAAACAAAGAACTGGATGCCACATGTTCTCACTCATAAGTGGACCTTAAATGTGTATCATAACACTACAAGAAGGAGATTGGACAGTAGTCAAAATCTGCCTAGGGGGTGCACACCTCACCAACAAGGGTCCATGCATGATGAATATTTGTGTAACCAACCCTGCATTGTACCCTGCAATTTCAAAATTTAAAAAAAATTAAAAGTTTAAAAAAGTAAAAAATATAAAACAAAAAATAATAAAAATAAAATAAAATGAAATGGTTGATTTAAAAAAATAAAGAAAGAGATTAGAAGTAGCAGGACACTACCAGGAGAAGGAGATGGGAATACACAACATCACCAAGGGTACCTGATCCTAAACCAGGCAAGTGAGGACCAATGGAAGGTCCAAACTTCACCTGTACGTAAACCACTTGTGTATCTAATTCTGGCTTTCACCCCACATCTTTAAAATAAAATTTAAAAAGAAAAAGAAAACTAAAAGTACTTTAAAAAAAAAGAAAGAAAGAAAATAGAGAATGAGGCTTGGAGAACTCTGAAGAAACCTCAGTTGCAAAATTGCATGATTAAATAAATCATCTTTCAAAAAAAAGCAATGACAGTGTTTTCTTAGAATGCCTCTTTTAAAACATTAATATATAATATGAGGCTATTCTCTATAGCCAGCTCTGACCATGACATATCCAACAAACACTGTCTTGGTGTCTGTTGATTACACTTTACTGCTGATCACTTTCTTCTCCTCAAATATACTCCTATTTCTCTAACCTTTGATTTTCCAGCTCCCTGACAGGTTCTGTATCTTAAATTCATCGTTAAATATTGGGTGTTATCCAATGTATTCTATTCTCTTTCTTCTCATTCCAAACACTCTCCCTGGAGGATCTCATCCACTATCATTGTTTTTACTGCCACATACACACTGATAGCTGTAGAGCACATACTCCACACCTAGATTTTTCTACAAGGCTCCATACAAATACATTATAAGTTTCCTGTTGGCCTACCCACCTAAATGTCTCACACTCTTCAAGCTTAGCATACTTAAAATTCACCTCTTTCCCTCAGCAAGCTACTTCCTTCCAGTACAATTTCTGTTTCTGTTAATGCACTACCACATACCATGATACCAAGTCAGAAAACCAAGTCATGCTCTCCCGCTTGTCATTTCCTCATCTGCTAAACTTAATTCTCTCCCAAGTCCTATAGACTTAGTCTATTAAAGAGGACCTGAATCCGTTTCCACCTCACCAAACCTACTTCTGCCTCCTTAATTTGAACTTCATTTCTACCTTGGACCATGAAAACAGTCTCCATATTGTCTCATCAATGTCCTTTCTATTCTCAGGTGATGTGCTACCTTCTTGACAGAGTGAATTTCCATATAAGTAAAATTAGCAATGCTTCTCAGCTATAAGAATTATTGTCTTGGTACACCACTTATGATAAAATACATCTGCAGTTTTTACTTGGGTGATGCCTGACACTTTGATATTTAATTTCTACCAATCATTACCTTATCTTCACCCTTTATACTCTTGAGTTAAGGAATAAAACTTCTTGTAGTTCCCTGAAAATTCTGTTTTATGCTTTTATTTATCATTTCACTGGCATTGATCTTCACTCCTCTTTGAAGGCTTTCTTCGTCATCTGCACAGATAATCCATTCATCCTTCAAGAGTTGGTGAGAATATTCAGTGCTCTCTGGGAAATACAATCTACAAATGTGTTCATGTCCACACTTCCTACTGCAGGGCAGACTCTCAAGGAGTAATTGACTATGATGGAATATGGGAAGGCAAAAAAATGTTTATATAGTGTAGTATTTTGAAATGTCAATGACTAAATATTCAAAGAAGGAAGACTTTTTGGTTATTTGACCAATGGCTGTTCTCCAATGGAAATTTATTCATTGAGTGAGCTCTGAATCACAGCATACTTTCTAATATGGTAAAGGCAGAAAGAACATTTTGGATCAGTAGGTCTGCTTTATACTGTGTTTGCCTCTTAGCATGTATTCCTCAGTCTTGTAGCAATATTAATTTTTCTCAAGGCAGAGGAAACATTCCCCCCCCTTCAGATCTTTGTGATGTAGATGAAAATATCTCCCATCATAGGAGTCTAGGTGAGTCAGTTAATATGTTGTTTTCTCTTGTCCGCAGTGACTGGCTTAAAGGTGTGCACATGACCTAAACTACCTAATAAGAAATTTTCTGAGAAAAAGAAATCTGCTCTCAGTGAATGCCAGTGAAGAAGCATATACCCTTACAAGGTGCTAATGATCATCTTGAACTTATTAGGAGAGTCAACTGTACCACAAAACCAGCATCCAAAAGAGAAGAACAGATAGCTGGACAGAAACTATCTGCATTAAAATTGATTTATCTGTTTTGTCATTTGATTGACAGGTGACATTGGCAAAAATAAGCCTGTCTTGTTTCTTCTGACC
The DNA here is from genome assembly GCF_000164805.1 of Carlito syrichta. Taxonomy (NCBI): domain Eukaryota; kingdom Metazoa; phylum Chordata; class Mammalia; order Primates; family Tarsiidae; genus Carlito; species Carlito syrichta. Next base: position 44,918 of record NW_007118362.1, read on the forward strand.
TTATCTTTAGAGAAACTGAATATCCAAGACATCAGGATTGACTTGTGCTGTCAGCACAAAACTAATAGATGTTTTTAGTGTGAAAATTATCTAAAGTAATATCACCACTATTTGACTGGGGAGAATATTTGACAAATTATTTCTTCCAGCTGATCATAGCACTGACTAATGAGGAAATTTTGCAAGAAAACTACAAAATGTTATGTTTCCTCTGAATTCCCTGTTTTTTTTTTATGTTATAACTCAGATGTTCTACTGTGGAAACAATATAAAAATAATCAAAGTAATAGTGGTTATGAATTCAGGGAAAGGCATACACCTCAAAAAGACAAGCTGATATGTCAACAAAACCTAATTCTTTTGTTAGGGTTATTTTCTTGTTTAGCAAGCATTGTAGTTGCAGAAATCAGAACAAAATCTGCATATTCTTTAATAAGATAACAGATTTAGATCGACACCTCAGAAAAAAATGTCAGTGAACAATAAATCATTTTTCTCCAACTGAATAGGTGATAAAAACAAAAATGAATTAGAAGTTGAAGTAAAATGTCCAGGATATATCTGCACTCTCTAAAATGTATACATTTTTCTTGGAAATATTATTTAATTGCTCATAGCAATGTCACATGGATAAAGAAATGGCACATATCTTCTGCCTATACAATGAGTTCTTTTCTGTGTTAACTTATTGAATGTTTTAAAGTGAAATTATTTAACTAACATTGCTGCTCAGATAATAAATAATTATCAATTCTTCTACATTATTGATAGACATTGCCTGGGTTTAATTCCCGTTACTCTTTGTGCTGCCCATTCTCATGGGCTGTCTTTATTGGCTTTCTTTTTTTTTCTTTTCTTTTTTTATTTTAAAGATGTGGGGTACAATTCAGGATTAGGTACATAAATGGTCATTGCACAGGTGAAGTTTGGGTCTCTCATTGATCCTCACTTCGTCTGGTTTCGAATTGATATTACTTGCTTTATTTTCTAATGTGTTTTATGTAAGATATTTACTTTCCTTTTTATATTGCTACCATTTTTTGCCTCCGTAAGTTTTTCCTATAAAGCTTTTGCAATTGTAATTTACATGAAGTTCTTTTCCTATCCTGAGTCACATCCTTTTTTTATATTTAAACATTGTTCCTTGCAAATGCTATTCACAGACTTCTTTCTTTCTAATCTCTATGTCAAATGAGAATGTCAGCTGGGCTCGGTGGCTCAGCCTGTAATCCCAGCACTTTGAGAGGCTGAGGTGAATGGACTGCCTGAGCCCGCAGGTTCGAGACCTGCCTGGGCAACTTGGCGAGACCTCATCTCTACAATAAATCAAAAATTAGCCAGGCATGGTAGCACGCGCCTGTAATTCCAGCTACTTGGAAGGCTGAGGTGGAAGGATCGCCGGAGCCCAGCAGGTCGAGGCTGCGGTGGCCAGGAGCGGCCACTGCACTCCAGTCTGGGTGACAGAGTGAGACTCCAACTCAAAAAAAAAATTAAAAAATTAAAAAATAAAAAAAAGAGAGAATGTCACTAGGATTTTATCCTTTGGTACATTCAAGAGTATTGATAATGAATGTCCCAGTTGTAATGATAGCTTGTACTAGATTCCCTTTAAAATCCCTTCTAAACATTATGCACATTTTGAAAACTTCAGAAACTACACTGAACTAATAAAGTGACCTAACTTTTTAGTGACTCAGAACCCACATTTTAATCACAAAACTAATGTGATTATTATCAGTAAATCACTCTTTTAAACCAGCTGTTGGAATATCCATAGTCGATAAATATAAGTTCAATTTCCCTGACAAGGAAAATGTTATAAGAATCTATTTTTAAAAAGGAAGTTTGTAGCCGGACTCGGTGGCTCAGCCTGTAATCCCGTGCCTTTGGGAGGGTGAGGTGAGTGGATTGCCGGAGCCCACGGGTTCGAGACCCGCCTGGGCAGCGAGACCTCATCTCTACAATAAATCAAAAAATCAGCGTGGCTACTTGGAGGGCTGAGGTGGAAGGACCGCTGGAGCCCAGCAGGTCGAGGCTGCGGTGGCTGGGAGCGGTCACTGCACTCCAGTCTGGGCGACAGAGACTCCAACTCAACAAAAAAAATAAAAAATAAAAACGTAGTTTGTGAGTTAAAAGCAATATAATCGAATTCAAGATTCTAGAAAGTGTGGAAAATACCTTAATAAACACAAAAATGACAATCATAAAAAAATAAAATCATAAAAAAGAAAAAAAAGTATAACTCTATGTGATTTAAATTTTCCAAATTTCTAACACAGGAAATAATAAAATCCTTGTCATTTTGACAAAAGGAAATAGGTGCCTAAATTTCTTATTTTTGTCTCAAATTTATAAAAGTAAATACTTGTCTAAACTCATCATAACCCTTTAGTTTGTGTGATGTGAACAACTAGGGTTGGTCCATCCAGCAGACATCACTCCTTGCCTAGTGCTATCATACCGTGAGGCTCTCTGTCAGCCAACCAAGTAACCAGAAAATGCTTTTGTGTCAGTTCAGACTCTGTGACAAAACATACAGCAAATCTTTTAGCTGAGCACCTCCAAGGGAGAATGAAAGTAGAAGATGGAAATAATTGAATCACAGTTTTTAAAGAATTAATTCAAAGCACATATAGTTTCCTATGTAAACAGAACATAATTTTATCCTCAAATAAACCTAAATATTTTCTATGAATAAAAACATACACAATCCCACACTTTCTCTAAAATAGAGAGGAAAAAAACAGTATAATTAAAAAACCATATAATAACTGCAGTGCTAAGATCTAAACAAAGTGCTGGATAAACTAAGAAGCAATTATATGTCAAATAACAATCAATTGACTATGTGACTTTTGTGATAATTAAAGAGTGTATTTTTATGAGGGATCTGCAAAGCCCTCAACCAGAGTAGCTAGGGTGAGCATTTCCATCTTAATTCCGAGTGTTCTTTCTTTTGTTAGAATTCTCTCTCCAGCCTATCCTGGAAGACATTGGTCCAGCTTGGAATGATTGTTTCTTCATTGTCTTCTACCTAGAAAACACTTTCTCAGGTTCCAAAGCAATGATCTAACTGTTGCGCACTGTCTACAGTGGTAATCCTTAAGTGTTAAAAAAAATACATTTGAGACAGTTAATACACCTTTTGGTTTTAAGTTGGATTTTGTATATAGCAATTCTTTTTATGAATAACTTGCATTTTTTCAGTGCTTTGTGTAAGATTGATCTGTTGGTACCAATCCTCTACTTTCTGTGATTGTACTGTACATCAACAACTTTTTCACAACTTTAAGATGGGTGGCGTGTGTTTTTCCAATCCTCCTCTTTTGATTGAGTCCTGTGCTTATGTATGTGGGTGCCTCCAAATCTTTCACTGTATTCAAAGAACATACCATGGTTTGGGCTGTTCTTTGAGCATGTTCTTTGAACATGTCAGTCTTTGTTTCAGAATGATATGTGATGAGCCAAGCTCAGCCAACTTGCAGCCTGAAGCAGATCCATCCATCCAGCTGAGCCAAGTTAAGAGTAGGTAAAACTCAGTCAACCACAGAATGGAGAGCTTGAGAATAAATGTTTGTTGTTCTAAGCCATGAAATGTTTGGATGTGTGAGTATACAGCATTATTGAGACAATATTTGAAAAAGAATAACTTAGCACTGTAAGTTCTGGGTTGCATTTTTTAAATTGACTTTTTATCTACCTGTAGCTAATTAAATTAAATAAAACCAGTATTTAGTTCTTTCAAATTGCCTGTCTGATTTAAAGTGCTCTCTTTATTCTTATCTGCCATCCCCTAGTTTTGTTTCCAATGACATTTAAGCTTCAATATTACTTACAAATAACTCCCTTCCTTCAGTCTTTTTACCTACAAGCCATAGTGCATATGGCTCATGTATCTATGAATTCAGTCCAACCATTTTAAAGGTATAATTATGTGATGATGTCCCTATTCTAACGGACATGAGACAGAGCATTTAATTATTTTACTTTTCAGTCCCTACGATAGAGAAATATTGAAAGGCACAGGAAAGGGAACAGGAAATGATACTGAGAAATTCAGCCCTGGACTTCCTAACTTCAGGTGCATTCTTCCATGAGAAATATTAACATACTACTTAAGTCACAGTTTATCGACATATCTGTTACTTGCAGCACAAAAAGCAAAACAAAACAAAACAAAATAAAAAAGCCTTTTAACTGATACAGATACCTAGCATATTGTATGGTTGCCATAACCCACAAAGATGCCCACTTTGTTTTCAGTGAAGTCTCATATCTGGGATACTGTAATTGAGACACATGCTGAATATAATTTCTAACAGCTCATTTTTTTTTAATGAACTAACAAAATACACATCATTAATCCTGCCTTCTGTGTTAACTTGGGAATGGATTGCCACTGTTTTTCTTTTGAGAGTTTGATATCTACTCCTTTGACCTAAGCCATGACAAGACTACTCAATCTGAAAAAGTGATGTGCTACCATTTCATTTGATTTAATGGAATTTTTCAAGGTTACTTTGCATTTCAACAAAGTCTGACTTTATGTATTTCACACAAAAAAACCCCGAAGGTTTTGTTTTCTTAAAGGTTTTAGTAATATTCCAAACAAATCTTTCTAAACTTTTCATTTTATTTATTTTTCAATTTACTATAAGATTAGTAAGAGCTAACTTTTCATCTCATAAGTAAAAAATATACAAAAATTTCTCATATTTCTTCTTTTTTTTTTTGGGTTGGAGTCTTACTCCATCGCCCAAGTTGGAGTGCAGTGGCATGCTCACGGCCACCCCAGCAACGACGTGCTGGGCTCCAGTGATCCTTCTACCTCAGCCTTCCAAGTAGCTGGAACCACAGACGTGCTCTACCTCGCCCGGCTAATTTTTTGATTCATGGTAGAGACAAGGCCTCACCATGTTGCCCAGGCTGGTCTCGAACTCACAGGCTCAGGCAATCCTCTCACCTCAGTCTATTTATTCTAAAAGAAATGAAATAGATATTTTAAATAAAGAGCTAAGATTTCCAAGCAGCAAATATTTGGTATAACCACCCTTTCTTAAAATAACATTATTATAGAAGATAAAAATACATTAAATAATAGTGTAAGTATTTAAAAGGTATTTAAATAGTTTATAGCTTCAGAAAATATCCTATTTAACCAAGTTTCTATGAGAAAATAATAACAATGTACTTCCTATGAATTCTTTTTTTGCATTTAATATTGGAAATTTCTCTACCACTAAAACACATTTAACTTTGAACAAATAGTTTAAACTGGAGAAAAATATCTTATTTTTTCAAATTAAGAGGTTACACTAGATTGGTAAAGATTCGGTAGCATCACAGGAAACTGCTTTCAAAATCACTGGCGTTTATCTGCATAAAAGTTGAAAGGCACAACTCAGGATCTGTGCTTTAACATAATTCCGCAGGTGGGAATACTCCTCTGGGATACTCCTCTGCTGGCAAACCACTTGGATGTAATTATTTCTGAGCATTTACTATTTAATGATGCCAAATTTTTTGTTTTGTTTTGTTTGTTTGTTTGTTTTAGGGGATGCAGAACATTGTGTTTATGGCTTTTCTTTTTCTCTTTTTAAAATTAATTTATTTTAAAGCTGTGGGGTACAATTCAAGATTCAATAGATAGGTGGTCATTTTACAGGTAAACTTTGGGTCTCCCTTTGGTCTCCATTTTGCCTGGTTTGAAATCATGTAGTCTTGTTGAGGTGAAGTGCTCCCCCCACTACCCCTGGCAGTTTCCCGTTACTGCCGACATCTTTCTTAGCATATTATGATAAATGTTCAGGGTGCGCTTATGAGTGAGTACATGTGGTACTCAGTTCTGTGTTTCTGTGATAGATCACTGAGCATGACAGACTCTAAACCCATTCAAGTTGCTGCAAAGTCCATCATTTTATCCTTCTTTATGGCTGGGTAGTATTCCGTTGTGTATATGTACCACAGTTTGTTAATCCAGTCCACTTTCGATGGCAGCACAGCTGGCTCCATGTTTTTGCTATGGTGAAGAGTGCTGCAAAAAACATGCATGTGCAGGTATCTCTTTTATAAAATTATTTGAGTTCCTCTGGGTATATTCCCAGAAGGGGGATTGCTAGGTCTTATGGAAGGTCAATTTTTAGACTTTTTAGGAATCACCACATTGTTTTTCACAGAGGTTATACTAGTTTATGCTCCCACCAACAGTGTAGCAGTGTTCCCTTTCCCCCCCCACATCTTCTCCAGCATCTGTAGTTTTCTGGGTTATTAATAATGGCCATCCTGACTGGAGTTAGGTGGTATCTCAGTGTGGTTTTAATTTGCATTTCTTTGGTGATTAGTGAAGCTAAGCATTTTTTTTCTTGTATCTGCTAGCTGCTTGTATGTCTACTTTTGATGTGTCCATTCATATTTTTTGCCTGCTTTTTAATAGTTTATTATTATTTTTTTCCTTTCAGCATGTTTGAGTTCCTTGTAGATCCTAGATGTTAGGCCTTGGTCCGATATACAATGGGTAAATTTTTTTTCCCATTCTGTGATCTGTCTCCCCACTCTCTTGATGGTTTCCTTTGCTTTGCAGAAAATTTTCAGTTTGATGAAGTCTCACTTGTCTATCTTATCTTTTATGGCATAAGCATTTTTTATTTTGATCATGAATTTGTTGCCAATTCCAATTTCCGTAAGGGTGTCTCATGCATTTTTTTTTTTTTTTTTTTTTTTTTTTTTTTTTTTTTTTTATGGTTTGAGGTTTTATGTTTAGGTCTTCAATTCACTTAGCATTGATTTTTGTGTATAGTAATAGGTAGGAGTCCTGTTTCAATCTTCTGCATGTAGTCAGCCAGTTTTCCCAGTACTATTAACTGAATATGTTCTCCTCTCCCCAGTGGTTGTTGGTGGGGGCTTTGCCAAAGATGAGTTGGTTAAGAAATTGAAGTTTTGTTTCCAAAATGTTTATCCTGTACCTTTGGTCTATATATCGGTTCTTGTACCAATACCAGGCTGTTTTGCTTATTATAGCCTATGGCAGAGTTTAAAGTCTGGAAGTGTGATCCCTCCCACTTTGTTTCTTTTGTTAATTGTTTTGGCTACTCATGGCCTTTTATGTTTCCATATGAATTTCTGTACTTCTGTTTTCATGTCTGAGAAGAATGATTGATGATCATTTAATGGGTATTGCATTGAATTTGTAGATTGCCTTTGGTAGGATGGACATCTTAATAATGTTGATTCTTCCAATTCATGAGCATGAAACATTTTTCCATTTATTTCTGTCATCATTGATTTCTTTGAGCAGTGCTTTATAATTTTCATTGTAAAGGTCTTTTCATCTCTCTGGTCAGGAAGAAGCCAAGATATTTCTGTGTGTGTGTATGTGTGTGTGTGTGCGTGTGTGTGTGTGTGTGTGTGTGTGTGTGTCTATAGTGAGCGGGATTGTGCTTTTTTTTAATTTGTCTGTATGTTGTTGGTGTACAAGAATGCAACTGTCTTTTGCATGTTTATTTTGTACCCTGAGACTTTGCCAAAGTCCTTTATCAGTGCAAGGAGGTTTTTGACAGATTCTGTTGGGTTTTCAAGGTATAGGATAATATAATCAGCAAAGAGGGATAACTTGACTTCCTCTTTTCCTATTTGGATACCCCTGGTTTCCTTCTCTTGTCTAATTGCCTGAGCTAGGACTTCCAACACAATATTGAACAAGAGGGTTGAGAGTGGGCAGCCTTGTCTTGTACCAATTTTCAGGGGAAATATTTCTAGTATCTGTCCATTTGGCAGTATGCTAACTGTGTGGGTTTGTCATAGATGGCACTTACTATTTTGAGTTATGTTCCTTCTATCCCTAGGTGTTTGAGGGTTTTTATCAAGAAGGGATGCTGGATTCTACCAAAAACTTTTTCTGCATCTAATGATATCATCATGTGGTTCTTATTTTTGCATCTGTTGATTATTTAATTACATTTATGGTCTTGCAAATGTTGAACCAGCCCTGCATCCCAGGGATAAAGCCTACTTGGTCATGGCAGATCATTTTTAAATTGTGTTGCTGGATCTGATTTGCTAGAATCTTGTTGAGAATTTTTTGCATCTATGTTTATCAGGGATATTGGTCTGTAGTTCTCTTTCTTTGTTTGTTCTTTACCTGGTTTGGATATCAGTGTGATGGTAGCTTCATAAAATGGTTTGAGGAGAGTTCTGTCTTTCTCAATTGTCTTGAATACTTTCATTAGGATTGATATCTGCTCCTCCTTGTATGTTTTGTAGAATTCTGCTGGAAAGTCATCTGGCCCAGGGCTTTTATTTGCAGGTAGTTTTCTTGTAACAGAGTCAATTTCCTAGGTTGTTATCGGTCTAATTAGGGTCTCAATTTCTTCTTGTTTCAACCTTGGGAGGTTGTGTGATGTCAGAAAGTCCTCCACTTCATTTAGGTTTTCCAGTTTGTTTCCATAGTCTCTGATAATATTTTATATTTCTTTGGAGTCAGTTGTGACTTGACCTTTTGCATTTCTGATTGTGTTTATTAGGGCTTTTTATCTCTTTTTCTTGGTTGGTCTGGCTAAGGGTCCATCAATCTTGTTTATCCTTTCAAAGTACCAGCTTTTTGTGTCATTGATTTTTTTTTTCTACTATATTTTTGTCTTCTATGTCCTGTATTTGTGCTTTTACTTTAGTAATCTGGGTTCTTCTGCTGATGTTAGAGTTTTGGTGGTCTTGTCTGTCCAGCTCCCTTAGGTGATTTGTTTCGCTGTTAACTTGTTCTCTCTCTATTTTCCTGATGTGTGTTCATAGAGGTATAAATTCCCCTCTTAATACTGATTCATGGTATCCCAGAGGTTTTGGTAAGTTGTGTCTTTATGTTCATTTGTGTCCAGGATTCTTTTAATTTCTGTTTGATTTCCTTGTTGACCCAGGAGTTGTTCAGCATCATGCTGTTTAATGTCCAAGTCTTTTGGGGTTTTGGGGGAATTTTGTTGGTGTTGATATTTATTTTTTATTCCATGGTATTCTGAGAAGGCACAGGCAGTAGTTCACTCTTATGAAATCTGTTCATGCTTGATTTATGACAAAGGATGTGGTTGACCTTGGAGTGTATTTCATGTAGTGATGTATAGAATGTATATTCTGTGCTTTGGAGATGGATTGTTCTGTAGGTATCTATTAAGTCCATTAGGTCAAGTATCATGTTCAGGTTTCAGATCTTCTTATTGATTTTTTGCCTCAAAGATCTATCTAGGGTTGTTAGTAGGATATTTAAGTTCCCAGCAATGAGTGTGTTAGAGTCAATATCTTTTTTTTAGTTTACTTAGTAGCTGTTTTATAAAAGCTAGTGCTCCTGTGTTGCTTGCATATGTGTTTAGAATGGATATATTTTGTTGATGGATTGAACTTTTAATCATTATGGAGTGTCCCTCTGTATCTTTTTAAATTTTTGATAGCTTAAATGTTATTTTGTCTGACATTAACATCATGACTCCTGTTTTTATCTGTGTTCCATTCACCTGAAAATGTGTCTTCCATCCTCTAACTGTGAGTTTACAAGTTTATTTCTTAATAAGGTAGGTAGTTGGAGGTGCCACTTAATTTCACCACACTTAAATATAAATCATTTTACAAAATTTTACTTTTTCTCCTTGAGAAACCCAAGAGAGTTAAGGCTAAATTCATTATGTACTTAACTGCTGTACCACTTAGGATAAGAGAAAGCAGAGAGATTTAGAAAACAAATCTAAGCCAGTGAAAGACATCTCAGGAGTAACAGATATCCAGAAAGACGCAGAGTGAAATAAGATTTTTAAGAAGATTTTTCTACCAAATTTTAGAAAGCACTTTTAAAATACTTTACTTTGGTAAACAACTCTAATTAATGTTTATTAAGATACAAAGGAGAGTGATGTCTATAGATATCATCCAATAAATGAGAAGACTGTTTAAAATTAAAGAAAGTGGTCTTTTGGCGATAGCATTGTTTCAGCATTTAATCTTTGACACAGATAACATTTTTTAGGCATACATTCAAAATCTAATATCCAGAAAAGAGAGAACATAGGTGATGTTTTGTTCAGTGTCAAATTTTATGTTTGTTTACTCTGAGTATTCTCTTTTGTTAAAAGAACAGCAACAGACTCTAATGAGAGTGTGAATTCAATAGCTGGTTAATTTTATTGTTCAGTGAAAAACAAAGGAGTCTCAGAATGCTATTTTTCTACAAGGGCAAAAGAATGTCTAGCAAAATGTTTAGTTGGACTCTGAGGAAAGACTCTCTATAAGTAAGCTAATAAAAAATATTATGTCTGGATAAAAATTTAGAGAATTTCATGTAGTATGAGTCTGGTAGTATCACCGTTTGCTAACTGTTAAAGACAGCTTTTCAGCTTTATATTCAGTTGTAGGAAAAGAGAAGATGATAAAGGGTCTGTAGGGACCCAACACCTACCAAGAGTTCCAGGACCTCCCGCACCAAGAGCATATTTCATATTCAATGTATTACATTAAGGGCTCCCAGAGTAAATATTTTCCATTCCCACCATAGCTATATTCCCCATATATAGACAAATTAATGAAGGTAGATTCTGGAGCTTTACATAAATATTCAACTAGTGTCTATATTTATGCCCCAGCTTACAAATAACTAATGGTCGGGTGAGCCAAAATAACCATACAAGTGAGACATGGAGAAGGATTGCTGATTTCATTTATTATACCACCTGTGAACCTCCTAGGGGAAGAGCCGTCTAGTGAAATATTTTGATGTGCTGACACAATTTTGTACTTGTTTATGAGGCTGCACCATCCTACTCCTAATTTCCTGTTGTAATTCTTTGCTTCAAAGGCCAAGTCCACACATGGGAAGAATATTTTCTGCAAACAGTCTTCTCCCAGCTCTGATATCTCTGTCTCTCCAATTGCTTCCCTGGGTATTCTCTTTCCCTTTATGCTTTTACCAGTCATAAGGGACTTAAGTTAGCATCTGAGGCAGAACACAACCAATAGCTATGGAAGTTTTAGATTGTTATGTTAATTACTTGGTTTGGATTCTTCTTGAGTACCTTTTTTTTTTTTTTTTTAAAGGCACTCTTTACTAATTCATAAGCTACCAATAACACTGGGAAGAGTTGTTACCTCAAAGCATTTCATCAAAAGATCAAATGGAGACAAACTTATTTTACTTTTAAGCATACATTCTCTACAAAACAATTTCTATCCCAAGCGAAGTATTATAATGCAGATAGCCCAGGAATATTAGTACTATTCCCTTAGGAAGCGTCCATAGCATCATCTCCTGGAGAAGTATTTACTGCACATTTTAAGAATTCTTATGAAAGCATGCTAATTCTAGCTGAGCTCAATGTTGCCAAAACTGGAGCAGAAAAAGTACTGATTTTTGTCATCATATCTATCAAAGAATACCTGAAGGATTGCATACTATTATGACTATTAGCTTCAATGATACTTTTATTGTTCACTATATACAATTTTAACATTGATTGGATATCAATATTTACAGCTTGATATTTTGAATTTTGCATGTTTGCTTTACCTTAAAGATTGATAGCTATTTTGAAAGATGTGTATTTTGACACTGAATATTTAGATTTTTAAAAGGTCAGCTAGAATATGCCAGCCCAATGGAATCCATGGCTTCACTGCAGCAGAAAATAAAGCAATGACAGATGTTATTGACCCTTCTGATGATATTAGACAATTCAGAAATCTAACGGCCTGAACCAGTTTAAGATGGAGAAGAGAATGGAATCTAAAACATTTGGATATCCTCACTCAAAATTATTTCCACAATTCCCTAATTGTTAAAAACAGAAATTATTATACTCTTAAACAATGATCAGTTTCACTGTACACCAATAATGTTTCCATTTTTGTCAAATAAATTCTGACATCATAATAAGCAGGTAAAATCTTAACACTGGCTGGCCAATGACTTAAAATAATTTTAAAAAGAAAATGAACATGCAAATAAAAATGATAATTAGAGTCCAAAGGGCACATTGCTTAACTGATAATTTGTTTGTTGTGCTTAAATATTGCAAAGATTTCTGATTTGCACATCATGTTGTACCATATGTGATCCTGTTTTGCTTACACCAAAATAATTGTGATTGCCTGAGCTTTTGAATCAATCTCTTCTTTTTTGTATATGCTCTAATGATCACATTATGAAAAATGTCAGTATGAGTTTGCAGGCTAACATTAAGCATATTTCTTCCTAGCTAATTTTCTTTCTTATAATATATGCATTTTTATCTGCATTTGAATATTTAAGATGTACTTTCCAAAGCCACTTCTAAAGAAACTGAACTTTTTTTGTTTTATCTAATTATCTAATAAATTAATACAACAAGTGAGCTCACGAAATGCAAATGTGGAAGAGGGAAAAGGTGTTGTTAGAACTTAATTAGCAAGATACAAAGATACCAATTAACACCTATAACTCAGGAAAAAAAAAACTTTTTTCATGTGGCAGCATCAAAAATAAAATCACAGCTGGTTACACATATTAAGTAGAGTGCAGATGAATTTTAGACTTCTGTTATATTAAGGCCTCAAGAGTAAGTATAAAGGCAGATGGGGAAACAAGGAAGAAAATTATCTAGGCTGTCCAATAAAGCACTGTTTTGTAAATTGAAATGAATTGTGCAATTGCTTAGAAGAAAGGTTACAGTTAAGGGGAAAATTCTATACAAATTCCAAGCCAATAACATTTTGTTGTTTTCCATCCTCTGTATAGACATCTTCAAAAGACATTGTAAATGTGTCATTTATAATGATCACTTCCGTTGATTATTATCAATCTAATAACTATTTCATCAAATCTAATAGTTTGTATGCCAGGTGTGGTGGCATGCACCTGTCATCCCACCAACTTGGAAGGCTGAGGCAGGAGGGTGGCTTGAAGCCAGAAGTTTGAGGCTGCAGTGAGCTATGATCATGCCACTGAACTCTAGTCTGGGTAGTAGAGGGAGATCCTGTCTCTGAAAATTAAAAATAAAAAAAATAAATTTAAATTTAAATATGTAGTAACTTGTATGATATAGTAAACTTTATAAGACACAAATCTCCTTAGCTTCCTTAGTTTAGAGAGGTATGAACTCAAAAGCTGGTTTCTGCTTTAAGTTCTCTGAAGGACTGTAAATAGATCAAAGCCAACACACTTTAGTGTGACTTAATTAAATATATTTCATTTCATTTTAAAAGGAAACTGTAGGGTAACTAGAATTTTCTGTTTCTCAAGATCATTTAAACTGGTTCCTACACTTACACCAAAGTTTATAATTAAGGTAGAGAGGTTAAGCCCCAAGTGTGAAGTCAGTGTGTTTGGGTAGATTTCAATAAATAAAGGAAGTCATGGAAGTATTAATCTAAAATAATGTTATGCCTTCTTCCCTGGGGTAATATTTTTTAACTTTTATTTGGGGATAATTTCAAGCTTACAGAAACATTGCAAGTATAGTACATACAGCTCCCATAAATCCTTTTCCCAGATGCACTGATGGTTGCATCATCCTCATGTGCTCTGTGTGTGTGTGTGGGTGTGTGTGTGGTGTGTGTGGTGCCTGAGTGCCCGTACACCCACACACTCACCATCTGAGAGCAAGTCCTTGATACAAGCCTTCTACATTCATTAATACTTCAGTGTTTGTGTCCAAAATTCAAAGACAGCCCACTTCTTAACCACAGTACAGATAATCATTTCAGCAACAAGAACATGGATACAATTGCTTTATCTGATCTACCATCTGTATTCCAGTTTTATAAATTGATCTAGTAATGTCTTTTATAGCTTGCATTGATATATTGCATTTGGTTTTCATGTTTTTTGAGTTCCCTTTATACTGGAATGGTTCTTTTTTGTTGTCTTTCATGGCACTGGCAGATTTGAGGATATTTAACAATAAAATATTCTTGGTTTTGGATTTCTGTGATGTGTCCTTATTTTCTGGTTCCTCCTTGTCATAATGCTCCTTATGTGATGTGATTTCCTTCTGAGTATCAGAACTGAGACCATACAATTATCCATCAACACCTCATTGATAAAGCTAATAAATTTTATGTGACTTTGGTCTGGTTTATTTACTCTTTAGATCTAGGAGATCATTTTAAAGCTGATTATATTTTCGCTAATGATCAGAATGACTTTAAGCAACATATTATGTATTCAAATTAGTCATGTTGCATTTCCCACATGTTGATCAAATTGGGTTGATCAAATCATATTTCTGTTTTCAAATTCTATTTGCAAAACCCACAACATCCTAATATCAAAAATCTTAATTCAGATTCAGCTAAACAAAATTTGTAACGTGTATAATGATGACTGTGGAATCCAAATACATTATTAAAGACTTACGGTTTTAAAATTTAAAAAACCTTTTTAAATTTGCTGTATACAACCTGTACCAATTTACATTGTGTATGTTGTTTCCTATAAAACCAAATGAAGAAACTCATACATTTATCACATGATTGACTACAGTTCTGTACTCTCATAAGAAACTTTATGCTGTTTTTGTTAATAAGAAGATCAATAGGTAGTATATTGTCTGGTTGGAAAGTTATAGCAGTTGCTCATACAAGTGCAGTATAGAGTGAGAAATGTGTGTAATAATTATGGAGGTATGGTTGGCGTATCATTATTTCACCAAACTATCCCCATTATTGAAACTCAGATCACGACTCAAAATGATCACAATTGTCCTGTGTGCCTACTATATTTTATATGACATATTTTGCTAAGTCTGCTTAAAATGATTCTAGCACTTTCAATCACTTATCTTCTGGGTTAAAACCACTATTGCTTGGGTCCTTATGTAGTTCCCTGGTATTTGTTTTGTTTTGTTTTTTTCCTCCTATTTGGCTGAAATATATTCTCTGAAAACTATTTCTTCAGAAATGTCCATGAAGATGACTTAGTTCTTATAAATTTAAAATGATTGTTTCTTATCCTTCTGTTAGAATGATAATTTAGCTACCTAAGGTATTCTTAGAATTTTAGCTTCATAATTATTTTCTCTACAACTCCTTTGTAGTCTAGAGTCTAAAAGTAATCATACAGAATCTAAAACCAGTGAGTTTCACTTCCCCTAGAGATACGGAGCTTGGAAGAGTGTCCTTAACACCTTAATACTATTGATAAAAGAGGGACTTACTACAAAAATCACGCCTATGCTTGAATCCAACAGAAAGTTGAAATTGCAAGGAAATCAAACAGACTAAAACCCAAGGAAAGACAGACTAGGGGAAGAGAGACGGAACATTCAGATTGACTCCTCTGCAGTGGAGCACAGGAGGAAGAAGGGGCCTCTATTGTCGTCTTCCATTGAAAACAAGCAAACTCTTGGACAGTGCTTTGCTGATAAAATGTGATAGCACAACTATACCATTCTTTGTGCCTAGGTCTTAAGAAACTGGCAATTTTTACATTCCATCTTTTAGAAAAAGACCCTTTCAGAGTCCTTGGCTGTCATACAAGTCTGACTTTCCTCAGATCTCCACATTGAAGAAACCACAAGGGTCACTGTGCAACAGTACCCCTGGGTGTATAGCCTTTGAGTCACCCTGGCTATGTGTCAGATGTCCAAGGGAGTCCATTTGCCACAGAATATAAACTGGTGACCACAGTTTTCACATAAACAGAAGAAACTTCCACTGAGTCCTTCCCAGAATTTTGAACCACACTATCGTTAGATGTAACAGCATGTGATACTTGCTTTAAGTTATAAGTGTGGGGATAATTTGTTATGCAGCAGTGACTTACTGGAATAATAAAGGGGACTGAGTGAGAGTCTCTTACTGCTGTTTAAAATTTACTTCAAATATTTCAATATAGGCAATGGGATACATAAGTGTGAACCACATGACCTGCCAATATTTGACATTCTTTGAATTGACACAAAGAAGAAAATATTGTAGGTTGCAGCCTAATATAATTTTTGAGAAATACTCTGCGGTCATAGTTGAACTAACCAGGAGCATGCATCCTGGAAATGGTTGACTATTAAGAATGCCAGTTAAGGCCTGGCTTGGTGACTCAGCCTGTAATCCCAGCACTTTGAGAGGGTGAGGCTAGTGGATTGCCTGATTCCCTGGGTTCGAGACCAACCTGGGCAACTTGGCGAGAACTCATCTCAATAAAAAAAAAAAAAAAAAAACTGGATGTGATAGGGTGCGCCTGTAGTTACAAGTACTTGGAAGGCTGAGGTGGAAGATTCGCCAGAACCTAGCCGGTGGATGCTGGGGTGGCTGTGAGTGTGCCACTGCACTCTAGCCTGGGAGACAGAGTGAGACTGCAACTCAAAAAAAAAAAAAAAAAAGAAAGAAAGAAAAAATGGAGAGAAATTCTAGTTAGAAGCCAGGAACAAGGTGTGGAAAAAAATGCCATTTATTTTTATTTCTGATGACACCACAGTTTGGTAAAATAGTGAAATAAAAAACATTTAAACTGAGGGAATACTAAAGTTCAACACAGGTGAATTGCTTAGAAATATTGCATAGGTACTCCTACCATTTCAAAAACAGCATACAAGGACCTAATAATTTCAATAGCCCGAACACTTTGTGATGGTGCCCAAAGCTTGTATCCAACCACTGATGCAATGATTTGGGTACTTACCTGACCATACGTTTAGCTGAATTCTGTCTTTAGAATATTTTGTTCTCTGGCTTGAACAAGCATTTTTTGTTACCTGCAATTAATGGACATAAAAGGCAGAAAGCTAGGCCTTCATAAAGCTTAATACGACTAATTTCACCCCTACTTGGGTTACATGTTTTCGTGTGCAGGAGAAATTTGTCTGAGATTGCAGAGACCTTCAATTCTCACCTTCCACTACATACAGAAGGCTGACAATGTGGCAAAAGTGACCAAAAAGTGGAGTTCAATGTAGAACAGTCCGACAAATTGCAACTTTCCTCTACCAATTGATAAAAAGAAGTTATCTCTACAATAAATCAAAAATTAACCGGGCGTGGTAGCGCTCGCCTGTAGTTCCAGTTCCTTGGAAGGTTGAGGCGAAAGGATCGCCAGAGCCCGGCAGGTCGAGGCTGCGGTGGCCGGGAGCGGCCACTGCACTCCAGTCTGGGCGACAGAGTGAGACTCCAACTCAAAAAAAAAAAAAAAAAGAAGAAGTTATCTTTGGGGTCCCAGCAGATACACTACCAGTTTTGATTCTCTCCGTTTGTTTAGTCGGTTACTACCACAAACAATCCTGTGGTATTTGACTGAAAACTCCAAGTTGGTCTCTTCTCTGGCGACGAGATACAGAGCTAGACTGACCAGCACAACTGTATAACTATGCACCTTCAATGATTCCCCTTCTTTTCGAACCCAATTCTCCTCTTTCTGTATACCCATGAGCCCCAAACCTCTCTGGGACCTCATTTAGATGCCTACTCACTTCCTCTGCTCTGATAGCTTACACGTACTTCACATGTGAGTCATTACTTCCATGCTAATTCCCATCTTCTTAGTTTTTGCTATGTATTCATTTAAAACTTCACAGATTTGGAGAGATAAATAAACTGTACATATGTTTAGTCTGCTATCTTGAATCCATATTTGCATTTAACAAATTCATTTTACTTCCATGAGACTTATATTTCATTGCACTCAGAATATTCTTTTTCTATCAATTACAGTATCTTCCAAATATCCACAGTTTACTAAATACTTTCTGGGCCCCAAGTGCTCTAGAATATGCTTTTTATCCATATTTCTACTGCTTATTTCTTTGACATCTATGCATTCCCATAAAATTAAGTCATGCTTTAAAATGTAAATATGCATTTGAAATTATTGGAGTTCAAAGAGAAACTCACAATCCCAGTTCAAAATAAAAAGTTAGTGTCTTGCCGAAGAAGATGTGAAACTGAGTACATAAGGATGCAAAAAGTTTGACAGGTGCAAAAAGTGAAGAAAATAATTGTAGGCAGAGCATTCAGAGACAAAAGGGCATATATGGGGACTGAAAAAAAAAAACAAACCACTTAATATGGCTAAAAAACAACATGCATAAGGGAAACCTTAGCTTAAAAGTCCAGAGAAATGAGCATTAGAGTAGCACTAAGTAAGGATCTTGATTTTTATTGCATAGTCAAGACTGACCCAATGAGGTGGCTGGCTGATGATGAGCCCAACCATCTCCGGTGACCCCAGTCTGCATAGTCACTTTCCATTACACAGCTCTCTCTAACAACACGGGTCTAGGAACAATGAAAGCATATTGTGCAATTATCAAGATACTTACCCATACTTACCCAAGAGTAGCTGAAGATCAAAGGAGGAAAAAGAGTTGTTCCTGAAAATGCTGCCAGGAAAGGAATTAAATTATGTGGCTGAGGTTGAAGAGAAGGCATTGGGAAATAAAATCTATGAGAGAGATGATCTGGTTTACTGATTGCAACCACTGGGCTCTCATAGTTCAAAGATGGAGACTTTCCAGGTGTTAAAAAGTTTCTGGTTGTGGCATGAGAGTGGGTAGCAGAATGCCTAAGGTTGAAGGTTATAGAGAAAGGAAGAGTTAAGAAGACAAAGGTTAAGTGTCAACAAAGGTTGACTCACAAGAAGAATCACAAGAAATGTGAAGTCCTTTATTGATAAATGGCACAGAAAATCTGACACTGTTGATGTGAAGTCAGTACTTAACATGGAATTTTGAAGTATTCTGCAGAAAATAAATAGTTGACAACAAAATGGAAAACAATAACGCAGAAGCAAAAAAATAGCAAACTATCATTTCAAAGTTTTTATTATTGCCTGGAAGAATTATGGTACCACTGAAAGAAGTTAGACCGTAAAGAAGGGAATCTGAAATCAGGGAACATTGCTCATTCAATATTTATCAGTTGTATTTGTGGTTACATACAAGTAGATGGCATCAATATAGTTTGAATTAGACAGAGTAAGCAAGGGTCACATGTGTATAGTTGTCATTTTTTGTTCTGAGTTCAGTGAATGATAATGAGTCGGCAGTCTTAAGTTTCCCCATAAGGATAAATATATTTAAAAACCAAAATCACAGTTTTTGTCAACTGTTAGTCCAGGCATTGGACTAGAAGCTTCGGTCATATTCTATCATTTAATTTTCACAGTACCTCCATGCAACGGACTTGTTTATTCACCCTTCGCAGTGAGGTTACTGAGTTGTACTTTTCAGGTTCACAACTGGTAAGCAGCATAATGAAAACAGAATAAAATATGTTTGCCTCTAAGCTCCAAGATTTAATCTCTCTGCCATCCACAGAAAAAATATAATTCTAGGAACTCATAATGTGAATGCTCCAGATTTAGCAAACACCTTTTTGAGGGATCTGCAGAATTCAGGTTAGCTAATAAATGCAGAAGGGCAGTAGTTAAGAACATGAACTTTCATACTGCAAAGGTCTGGGTTTAAGTTTAAACTCTGATATTTCTTTGCTGTGTAACCCTGAGCAAATCTCTAAACTACTCTGAGATGTAGTTTTCTCATTTGTAAAATAAGGACAAATAAAAATGCTGACTTCTCATGACAGTGTGACAAATAAGACCAAGTGTGTCCATTTCTTATCACGTAGCTAAATCAATATTAGCTGCTAATAACTACTGATGCACTATTTTGAGTTCTACAATCTAATTTACATATATCTATACACTGTTTTTTACCTGATTGTAGCAAACTAAATACTTCTACAATTCCAGTAAAAATAATTTGCAATTGACCCTTGAATAACATGGGTGTTAGGAATGCCCACTTGCCCTGCCTTCCATACAAATATCCATGAATAAGTCTTGATTCCCCACAACTTAACTACTGTTTTACTGCCTACTGTTAACCGGAAGTCTTACTGACAGCAGTCAATTAACACCTATTTTGTATATTATATGTGTTGTATACGATATTCTTACCATAAATGAAGGTAGAGAATAGAAAATGTTATAAAAATCCATAAAGAAGAAAAATGTATTTGCTGTTCATCAAGTGGAAATGGATCATGCATTTAGGATGTTCTGATAATAACAACTTGATCTGTACAAACTGAACACTAAATATTTTAAGCTCATCTGTAGTGCTTTCATATTGCCATGTGAATATTACAAGACTTTAAGAATGTACCTTGAATAAAATGCACACCTATTAAGATGTCAAATAAGTTACAGACAAAGTAAAATATAATTAAAGTATCTTTACATTTCTTCTAGATTACTCTTTACAATAAAAAGAATAGTTGGTTACAAACAAGAAAAGAAGTTATTGATCATTTTAGCGTCAACATGAAGAATAACCACATTTTCGATCAAACTAGGTTAACACATTCTTTGGCAATAATCATGTTAATGCAAAGGTGTAATGTTATGTAAAAAATGTGGGATCACACGAAGCTAAAGTTAATAATACAATTTGTGCAGAGTAGGTAACATAACATTTGATTTGAAAAATTCTTTGAATAAAATTCTTTAACTTAGCTGATCTAAATTGTTACCAGGCAAATGTAATTATCAATATCTTAGTTTTGGTCAACATAAATGAATAGTGGTGATGGTGGTGGCACTCCTTGAAGTCAGCTAGGAATATCTTTCCTCCTATTTTCTTAGAGCATTTATCCTATAGAAAGGTAAAGAACACTTTGTCCTTTACAGATGCAGTTCATTAGAGGAACTGAATAACACAACTAGAGTAAAATTGAACAAAAATGCATTTATAAATGATCATAGTATCACTGTTTAATTCCAAGGACCTAGTATTTTCTGCATCTTGTCTCTACTTCCCTTCTTTTATTATCTATTACAACTTCTCTCCACCCACTAGACTACACATATAAGCTTTCCTTGTGATATGAGTGAAGTTGAACATATAGTGAACTTACTATCAAAAGAGTGGTCCAAGCACTATACTGTTTTACCATCTGTTCTTAGACTGTGTTGCTTAAAATACAGAAATTTATTTTTCACAGCTCTGGAGCCTGGAAAGTCCAAGACCAGAGTGCTGACAGAGAACGTTCTTGGTGAGGGCTCACTTGCTGGCTTGCACACAGCCGCTTTCTTGTTGAGTCCTTACATGGTGGAAGAGAGATCATCTTTTTTGTGCCTTCTTATAAGGACACTAATCTCATTCATAAAGGCCCTACCCTCGACCTTATCTAAACTTAGCTACCTCTCAATAGTGTCACTTTCTAACATCATTATGCTAGAAATTAGGGCTTTAAGATGTAAGCTTTGGGCATACACAAACATTTGGTCCATAGCTCTCTCCACCACCCATAACAGTCCCTCCAGGGAGATATAACTAAATGACAACCTGAGCCCACCACAAACTCAGAGGAAACATCTGGCCAGCCTGCATGTCACTGAGGTAACTAAATCAAGAACTCAGACATTCAGGAAATAAAAATGCAGTCTGTAAGTCCACACACACACACACACACACACAAAACAGATACCCATAGAAGGAACATTGATCTCCAGATTCATAAAGATTTAGTTTCCCATATGAAGACTATGCTTTCTACAATCTAATAAGAGTTTTATTACCTCAGGATTCATCCATCTTCCATAGGTTGAACTTCCTGTAGCGAATTGGATTCCTGTGCAGACAAGACCTGCAAGAGCTGCAATGCTGCTATCAATAAACCACACAGTGGCATCTTGTTTCAGTGGCATGATCCCAACCGTCAGGTTTCACAACAGTCTCAACCTCCTAAGCTCAAGCAATCCTTCCACCTCGGCATCTCAAGTAGCTGAAACTACTGTCTTGTGCCACCAGGACTGTCTAATTTTTAATTTTTTTGTTTTTTTTACAGATGACATTTTGTTATATTGCCCAGGCTGGTCCCAAACTTCTGGGCTCAAGTAATCTGCCCACCTTGGCCTCCCAAAATGCTAGGATTACAGGTGTGAGTGATGACACCCAACCAGGGAATTTTTTTGATGCCCCTCCCCAAAATAGTGTAAGGCTAAGATTACTTCTCTCTTTGGTGTGAATTTTATTTTTTTAATGGAAATGGAGTCTTCTTGTGCTGCCCAGGCTGTAGTGCTCTGCTGTGATTATAGCTCACTGCAGCCTGGAACTCCTGGGCTCAAGTGATCCCCCTCCTTTGACCTTCTGAGTAGCTGGAGTTACAGACAGACATGTGTCACCTCTCCCAGCTAATGTGGTGTAGATTTAAACTCTTTTTGTTTACTGCTGGAATTACAAAATTTCACAGGTATGTCTTAACATAATTGCAGAAACCCTTCTGTTTTTATTTATTAAACTGCAAACTCTAGTTACATGACAAAAGAAAGTGTGGTATAGTAAGCAGAACACACATTTTGGAACAATGATTTTATAATATTGAAGAAGTCACAGCTCCATCTGGGTCACCTCATGGCTGTGTGACTTGGCCATATCATTGAAATTCTCATCCAGGTGCAGTGGCTCATGCCTATAATTCCAGCACTTTGGGAGGCTGAGGCGAGAGGATTGCCTGAGCCCGTGTGTTTGAGACCAGCCTGGGCAACATGATGAGACCTCGTCACTACAATAAATTAAAAAATTATCTTGAAGTGGTGGCGCATGCCTGTAGTTCCAGCTACTTGGAAGGCCGAGGCGGAAGGATTGCATGAGCCCAGCAGTCGAGGCTGCAGTGGCTGTGAGCAGGGTGCCACTGTACTCCAGCCTGGGTGACAGAGTGAGACTCCAACTCCAAAAAAAAAAAAAAAAAGAAAGAAATTCTCATTTTGCTTCCTTAGTCATATAGAAGGGAAAACAGCAATGCACAGTTCCTTGTTCTATAATGAGAATAGTCTAAAAGAGTGTATGGGAAAGTAGTTTGGATAGTCTGGCAATTCTGTTAATAATTGGATTGCCATTTTATTTTTTAACATTTCTAAAATTGATACAGAGAAACATAAATATATGCCTACCTAATTTCTCCCTTGATTTCTCCACATATCACGCTCACTAACAAAGTGTGGTTTAACTGACACACAGGAGCTACAAAAAAATGAAAGTATTTTTCAGCTGATGCCTTAACTTCTGCTTAATATGAAGATACTTAAGCATATCACCCAAAAAGTGCATGGTGACAGCTTTGGCATTTACACACTATCAGTTTCTTTGCTCAGATGCTTTGTGTTGTTCCCCACTACCAACCTCCTGTCTCAAATATTGTGACTACTCACCCACAGGTGCAGCCACAGAGCACATATCTCATTAAAACTTGTATTGTACCTACAGAAACCAAGAACATTAAATGTTACTCTCATACATTTAAGCACATAGGTAAGAATTCTATTAATCGTCCTCACAAATAATTGTTGCCTCTATAACAAGTGTTCTCAGCTTCTATATTTTCCCACTTTCTGGGATGAAGAATAACATCTCGTGCTTTCTCCTGAGAATTGCTTTTCCTAGGAGTATATCCACATGTAGAGATTCAGATTCATCAGAATTTTTTTTCTCTTCTCTGATTTGCTTGTTAAATCATGTGTTTGTTAAATCATCATTTGCAATTTCTAATTTTTAGCACTAATTGTATCTACTTCGAGTTCTGCATGAAATCATCTTCACAAAACAGTGTAATTTTCTGTATCGTATTTATCTGAGCTGTTCATCACCTCTTTTCTGATTCATATATTTTTAAAATAATGCAAAAAGTTATAAAAAGAATGTTTATTCCTAGTCAATAAAAATGTTTATTTTATTTTATTATAAAAAATAAATTCTTCAAAAAATATTGAAGTAGCTAATGAATGTTTTGATAGCAATTACTTAACTTGCATTATCCAAAAAAATCGTGTATTTACTGACTTATGTAATGTTTGCTTTGAGCCTGGCACTTTTCTATGTTTGTTACATAAACCTCAAAACAAAAACTGTAATGTAGATATTATTATTATTAACATTTCATGATAAAAACCCCGAGATCTACAAAAATGAATTAATGTGTCTCAGCTCAATGTCACATAGCTAGGACTTTGCAGAACATAGATATAAACTTATGAGGTCCGGTTCTACAGTTACTGCATTTAAAAAATATGTCGGCCGGGCTCGATGGCTCAGCCTGTAATCCCAGTACTTTGGGAGGCCAAGGTGAGTGGATTGCCTGAGTCTGCGGGTTCGAGACCAGCCCAGGCAACTTGGCAAGACCTTGTCTCTACAACGAAATAAATTTAACTGGGTGTGGTAGCATGTGCCTTAGTTCCAGCTACTTGAAAGGCTGAGGTGGAAGGATCACCAGAGCCCAACAGGTCAACACTGGGGTGGCCGTGAGTGTGCTGCTGCACTCCAGCCAGGGCGATGGAGTGAGACTCCAACTCAAAAAAAAAAATGTCAGCAGCTCTCAAACTTCACCATACATATGAATTATCTCAAGATCTGGTGAAAGCATGTCTATGGGGGTCCCATTTTTAGATAGAGAGTTTAGGTGGGGCTCATGAATTTGCATGTCTAACAAACTCATGGTTGCTACTCCTTCTGTTGGTCCAAGAGCTACGCTATGAGAACCCTTAAACTATCTACATTGACTTTCTCACGAGGATAATCAAAAGTATTGTGAAGTCAACCTGATAAGTACTTACTATTTACACTCTGAAAAAAATAAAACTTTGTTTTGTTTTGGAAGAGATAAAGTTCACCAAGCAATATGCTTAGGTGCCAATAAAAGAAGTGTCCATATTTTAAGAGACGTTATCAATGTACTATATGACTTTTCAAAGTTGAATTGAATTATGGTAGTAATACGTTGCATGACATTCGCTCAAAAGAGGGCGTTAATCATCATGTGACAGGCAGAATAGTCAAAGAAAATGGAAGCATGGTTGTCGTTTGAGGAATGCAGGACTATTTTGAAGTGGTATTTGAAATTTGAGGATTTGAAAGTACAGTGACAATGGAGGCATGAGTGTCCAACGTGCCTAACAATTACACACATTTGTAATAAGTTAGAGATTTGTGGTACTGGTAGGTGGTGTACACATAGGAAAATCCAGGAGGCCTCACCCAGCAACAAGTCCTGCCATAGTTCATCGTAATCAGAAGTATCTAGACACAGATGGTTACTACTTTGAGCACCCCTTATATATAATAACATAATTGCAAACATCAAACATGATTTGTATTCACCTTTTTATCAGTATATATTATTACAATTTTCATTCAGTTTTTTCCTTTCGTAAATGTTACATAAAAGCTTCTTTCAGTAGAGATTTAGAGTCATGTGGATTTGTGTTTCAATGATTTATCTGAAAGTTATGTTAGCTTGATATTAAGCTAATTATGTATCTTTCCTAAATTCCGATGTCCACAATTGTAAAATGGACATAGTGTTTCCTTCACTGAGTTTTGAGCGGATTAATTGAGATAATACAATTACGGCATCTAGCATGAGAACTCAATAGTTGCTTAGTTAGACTTTTTTCTTCCCTTCCTGGGCTATTTTAAGAAGGAAAAGAATCATAGATTACTCAAATGAATCAATAATACACAGTGAAGAGGAGGATGAAATAGCATAAGAAAAGGAAGCAGGACATTGGAGGTTATGTACTGTATTGACAAACTCCTGGTTTCATCCAATAGGAAATTCAATTAATTTTATAACAAAAGTAAAAACATTTCCTGACAATCTTTCTTGCTAATAGCTTGAGTGAAGTGATTAAAGACCATTATACTCTCCTGAAATAGTCACTTTCCAGTAAGAACTCATTAAGCGCTTTTAACTGTGGGACATGATTATAGAGAATAGAATACTAATTGGTAAAAATAAACGTCATGCCTGAATGAGTGAATTAATCTCATTCAATATGTTGTTATACAGAGATCTCTAACCACATGTCATTCTTAACTATCAAAATTTCTTCTTCTCTGATCTTTAAAATTTGTTCCTTAGTTCCATATTCCATTTTACTTGTTATGCATTAGTGGAGTTTAGCATGATTTAAACTTTTACTTTTGTTCAATCTAATATTGGGACAATATAGTGTAGGAAAAATTATGAAATGAACAGTTTGACTACCAACAAAGAACAGCCTTCACTTTCACCTGGATCACATTGATAATTTTTAGTTTCCTTCCAATATTCACAAATAATGTTGTCATGTTAAACCCACTTGAAACACCATGTAGTCTTTCATTGAGTCCATGTTGACACCTCTTGGTTAATGACTGATTAGTGGGAGAATACAGGCTTTAGTTGCAATATCTTCTAAAATGGAGCTTTACTACATTGAAGTGTTGTCTTCAAGAGAATAGGCAAAACTAATCTATAATAATTAAAAGGCAGTATAGCAATTACCTTTGGGACGGACATGAGATGCTTTGGATGGGTTTAGGTTCTATTAATGTCTTATTTTTATTGACATGCTGGTTACATTGCTATGTTTCTTTAAAATCCATTGAGCTGTGGACATATGATTTGTGTGCTTTACTGCATATACATTAATTTTCAATAAAATTTTACTTTAAAAATGTATGGTCCTAACCTCAAGGTATTCTTCAATACTTTTGTATTCTGTACAGGACAGGACACGAAGGGTAGTAAATCACAAAAACTACTTACTTGCTCCTAAAATTTTTATTTTTGGTCTCCTGTTCCAGAGCAGCATTAAAGAGACAACTTTTCTTGCACAAAATATTTTTCTTTCATGGTCTATGTAAATACACATTTTGAAAGATTGTGAACCGATTCTTGCTTTACGGCGGCTCTTGGTTTCCATTTCTTATACAAGTCAAAAATCATCCCTGGATAAAAATCAGAGACCTAAATTCAGAGGCATGATCCAGGGCAAACCCATCTAGTTCTGGAGAAATAAAATTCCCATCATCTAGATTTATTTATGTTATTACTATGCTCCAACAGCATCATTTCAGTTTCTAAAGACTTTAGAATAATTTGTTTTCTCTAAACCAATTTGTATCATGTCAAAGTGAAATTGCAGTTTTATAACCACCTGGGAGAACAAGCGATCCCCTTCCATAAATAAAAAAGTAATCTGCATAAATATGTACTAAGATATCCCTATAGACTTAAAAAATGTTGTAAGTGGGGGAAGGGATGTGAGTACAATTAAAAAATATATGTGAAACAAGTTACAAACTTCATATCATTTGCCATATTCTGATTGTCTAATGAATTAATATCAATACTGAGAACAGATTGGTACAAATATTCATTTGAAATTGGAGCCAGCTTATTCAGATAAACACATATCTTTCCACTGAACTGTATGTGCCAAAGAAGAAATTTACAAAAGGTACTTGAAAAAATATGAATAACATGATATTTGGAAGAGTCAATATATTGAATTTGAAAATTCTGAGCTATCTTACATCATACTGATCATCAAAGAGTAGTTTTACATGAATCAGCGCTAAATGTTTGTCTTTCTTCTGTATACTAGATTCATATTATGCAGACAGATATGTAGTAGATAAAGCAGGAATGAATGCCTTCCCATTGACAAACTGTCAAGGGGGTATGGAAAATATCCTATATGAGAGGGAACAAACAAAATATTTTTACAAATAAATGTATTCATTAATCCATTTCCGAAAATAGGTGGTGTTTTGAGCATTCAGGCTAATACTTAAGGCCTGAATCAAGTAAAAGGTTACACTTGCAACCAGCACAGTCTACAAAGTGTTCTACTGTGTATCTGTCTCCTTAATCTTTCCAAGTTGTCAGCTAGAGCACGATGACTAAACTGAATCAGAAATTTGAATTTGAGTATAATTATACAATCACCTTGAGCAAATGTTGCCTCAATTAGTAATCACTAACATTGCATCTTACTATGAGAGCTTTGATCATGAGTTTTAAATACTCTTTCGCTACCAGTTGCACCTTTCAGTCTTGTGAAATCTGCGTTGCTGTTTGTCCTCTACATTTCATGTGGACTTATATCCACTTTGTCACCCATTACATTTCTTGTCTCTGTACCACTTCTACTTTTTCAACTAACCATTTTTCCCTACTTCAAAACACTGATTAGCTTCTTTCCTATGGGAAATCTTTCCAGTTAGCCTTCATTCTAGTAAACAAAAGTTGAAAAGGGATGACTTTCTTAATGTAATTTCAAGTACATCAGAAAGTATTCAGTTTTCTAGAAAATTTATAAGCTAGCTGATGCTTTAATTCCAACTTTCAAAAAAAAAAGGCTTTATGAATTTTGACCATCTTGCTTTATATATATTGATATAAGTTTGTAATAACAACTTAATGAGTTGTTATTATGTGATAAGTTTATTTATTTTATCTTATTATCATTATGATGATGACTATTGTTTTTTCACGGAAAAAGAAGGAAGGGCGCTTCAGTTTATACAAAGACAACAGAGCATGTTGCTTGCCTTAAGATTCATCACAGCAACAGGCTCAGCCTGTAATCCCAGCACTTTGGGAGGCTGAGGTGAGTGGATTGCCTAAACCCGCGGGTTCGAGACCAGCCTGGGCAACTTGGTGAGACTTCATCTCTACAATAAAATCAAAAATTAGCTGGGCGTGGTAGCACGTGCCTGTAGTTCCAGTTACTCGGAAGGCTGAAGCAGAAGGATCGCCAGAGCCCAGAAGGTCGAGGCTGCGGTGGCCAGGAGCGGCCACTGCACTCCAGTTTGGGTGACAGAGTGAGACTCCAACTCAAAAAAAAAAAAAGATTCATCACAGCCTAAAGCAGAAACCAGATTTGTGATCTGGTAATTGTAATAAAATATATTATAAGTATGAGAATTGATGGAGAATCAACAAGGGAGCAATTAATTCTTCAGAGAGGGTGGGAAATTTCACAAATGAAGAAATGCTTGAAATGATTATTAAGTGATAAATCAGAGGTCACAAAGAAATTAGGCAGGAAAAAGCTAATAATAGGCTATGCAGAATGAAAAAGGGAAAGCATTTAGTCATGGAGTGAGAGAAAAAAAATGTGTAGCTCGGTTTACAGAGTCATAGCAGTTCAGAATCACTGTAGCTATTTGGGAGAGAATGAAGAAAAATAGAAGTTAGAAGTAGATTAAGATGATCTTGAATACCATTGTAGATTGGTGGACATCATCCGTGATCAATGGGTCAGCACAGAAGGTTATGGTAAGAAAATGAAGTAAGAGAGAGAAATTTTTTTTTTTTTTTTTCGGTTGGAGTCTCACTCTGTCACTCAGACTGGAGTGCAGTGGCCGCTCCCAGCCACCGCAGCCTCGACCTGCTGGGCTCTGGTGATCCTTCCACCTCAGCCTTCCAAGTAGCTGGAACTACAGGCGTGCGTTACCACACCCAGCTAATTCTTTTTATGATTTATTGTAGAGATGAGGTCTTGCCAATTTGCCCAGGTGGGTCTCAGGCAATCCACTCACCTCAGCCTCCCAAAGCGCGGGATTACAGCAGGTTGCGCCACCGAGCCCGGTGGGAGAGAAATTTTAGTAGGGCATAGAGAATATTAGTGTTACTGTTTTTTTCCTTTATCCTTCTAGACTGCTAGACTATGAAGAACGCCCCTCAGTATTCAGATTCAGTGAGAGTTGTGGCCAACCAGTCCCTCAGTTAGGGAAACTATACATCATTCTGGGGAGCACACATTAATTTGCTCTTTACTGAGGATCTGATACTAGGGTTTTTGTTTCCATGTTCCTCATAATTAA
This sequence comes from Carlito syrichta, assembly GCF_000164805.1. Taxonomy (NCBI): domain Eukaryota; kingdom Metazoa; phylum Chordata; class Mammalia; order Primates; family Tarsiidae; genus Carlito; species Carlito syrichta. The sequence goes on from NW_007118362.1 coordinate 74,506, forward strand.
ACCTTTATCATGTACTGAGTTATAATAAACAACTCTTCATCTGAATATACCATGACAGAGCTTTTTCCTTTGATTCATACATTTTTCCACAGAGCAATCTTTCTTGAGAATCTTCTCAAATATCAGAGAATAGTGAATAGCTTGGGTAATTCCCTATGCTAATTCATGGATCTAACCAATATTTATTGTGCTATTATATGCCGAGTATCATTCTAAGCTCCGGAGATAGAATAGTGAGCAAAACAAGCAGAAATTCTTGTCCTCACGGAGTTGCTATTTTATTGGGAAAATAGACAATACATAAAATAAGCAAAGCACGCATGTTAACTTGAGATAAGTGTTAAGAAGAAAAACAAATCAGAAACGTGTACAGGATTTTATTTGCAGGGATACAATTTAAGATAGGGTAGCAAGACAAGTTCTACTGAAGAGGTGACATGTGAATAAAGACTTGAAGGACAAGAGAGAATTGATGGTGATGTCTTCAGCAATAGTACTGTCAATTGACAAAGTACCAAGGCCCTAGGCGGAAGCATGTTAATACAGTTATGCATAAGAAAAAAGTATATGATGGGAAAGGCAATCAGAAAAGAAAAGGGTGCGAAGGCGATTCCATCTTTCCAGTTGCTTTGCTTCAAAAACGTAGACGTTCTTGACTCTCATTGTCCTCTCACACTTCACATGAAATTTCCAATATCCCTTATTCGCTCCTCAGTATAAAACCATTTTCCACCTTTCTGATACCTCTGCTTGTTACCACCTTAACCCTTGCCAAGATCACCTTTTATCTGGATCACCAAACTCATTAGCTGGGAGATTTCCCTGCTTTTGTCATTACCTCCTTCAGTGTATTCTGAGAATGGTAGTAGATTAACAAAACCACACATGGCTTTGCATTTATCAACATCCTTATGAAGATCCACAAGATCTACACATTTCTCTGCCCCACTTTTTAGGTTTATCCTGTTTTGTGAACACTCATAGAGCCCTTTTTTTTTTCCTGGGATATGCCAGGGAAACTCTCCAGCCAGAGACATTGTAGCTGCAGTTCACTCTGTCTGGATCATATCTACAAGCCTGTACACTCAGTGAAGAAGACTATTTTAGAAAGCTTCAAATTTTCAAGTGCAGAAAACTCTTAACAATTAATCCTAAAGAAATAGAGTGATGAACTCGAGTAATTACAATCCATGGAGAAATTTGTAAAAGCTTCCCTTTGTTCTTTTTAACTAATAATATCAAGGTTTATTTTCTTGTTGAACTTGTGATACATATAAGGATATTAAGTAGCCAATATCAATTTAAGTTGATTTAGGATTAATGGAGAAGCAAAGGGAAGAGCATTCTGCCTTATAACAAGATTTTTTTTTTATATTGGATTGATGAACAGAATCCTATTCATAAACATGCGTACTATGCTTTACTATGTTAACAAATATCTAAGAGTTCTCTAGAGTAACTAATATACTTACATTTCTCTAGTCTTTTCTAAACCATTAGGCCTTAAATACCTTATCTACAGTTGTAGACTTTTTAAAATGTTCAACTAAATGATGTTGAAACAGCTTCTAAAAAGCTTCTGGAGCTAAAAAGTTTAAATTCGTTTTAGAGTACACCTAACTCAAGATTTTCTGAGATTGTCCTGATTATCAATTATACTTAAAAAACATTACTTACGTTTTTATTACATTTTCTAACTTTACATTTATTGTAGCAAATTTGTTAGAGCATAGCATGGATAGAGAATGTATTTGTTTTTTGGTTTTTTAAAAAATTTTTCTGCTTATATTTATGCAATGAAATTTGGGATTCATTGGTGCTATTATTATTCCAATGGCTTACTAAAATAAGGTACTGGCCCCTCTTCAAGTATAGAAAAAAAACTATTAAGAATGGCTGCAGTAAATTCCAAATAATTGTATCTGCATCTCAGGTTTTCAGAGAAAATTTAGAAAAATTTCAGAAACTTGGTGTTAGGTCTTGGCTAGGAAATAAATGTTTAAAACACAAAACTAAACCATTAAAATAAAAATTCCTCATTAAAAACAAAGCTAGCCCTTATTTACAAATGACACTTTCTTAAGTTGTACCTAAATTTTTGCCAAGGCTCTCCTAAAACTATTATCTCATGTAATGAAAAGAAAAACAATAATGCATAATTAGTTCAGCTTTAACAAAATGTTCAATTTATAGCACATTTTTTAATATTCATATCCCAAAACATCCACAAAAAGGTAGAGGATTCAACGCATGCCTGGGTTATGCACTGGCCCTGCTGTTACCATTGGCTCTGGTCACTGTTGAAAGTTCCATCATTTGTCATTTTGTCTATTGCTATTGTGTAGATGTGACTAAAATATATAATGTACTTTTTTCCAAGCAATTAACTCCTTTTTTCAGTAAGTGTAGACATAGTCTATTAAGCCATTAACTGTGGTTAGCTCAATTATAGAAAACATAATTCATCTGATTTAGAAACTTAACTGACAAGGCAAGTGAACTTTGGCTAACCTCCGTGGGATAGAAATGGAGAATATTAAGGCCACAAGGACCAATCATACTAGAAGAATCCACACAATAATGATTTGAGAAGTACTCAAATGTGCTGTCAAGTGTTTATAATTTTAGTATGCTATAAGCTATTAAATTAAGTTTGTTTTTTTTAATGAAAATGTATCCACACCAAGACGTGGTAAGAGTGTCTTTCTTTTAGAGAAACAAGAAGTTATACAAATTCATATTAAATTGTTAGAAATTATTAAGTGTTCACCAAAATCTCTACCAGGTGCTCACTTTACCACTGTGAATCCTAATACAGTGTGTGCTTTCTGAAATGTTTGATGACAGCATCTTACTCTTCATTTTTTTGTTTGTTTGTTTTTATTTAGGGAATTCACTCTCCTACCACATTAAAAGGAAAAGCAAAATTGTACACTAAAACATATGTTTAAATTTGTGACTTAAGACTAATGTTTCAAAAATCTTTCCATGAAGACTATTGCTTACCTATCACGTCTTTTGAGAAAGACTTTCTTAAAAAACAAAATTAATCTGATTATTTTTTATTTGAGGCACAACTTTTCCTTTTGTATTAATTTTAATTTTAACAAAACCCTGAAAATTCTATTTATGACATTCACAGAAAATTCATAGGCCCCAAGGCAAAAGTAGCCAATAAAAATAACAAATATTCAGATAGCACTAAGTAGTGAATAAAGTAATTTTCACCAGTAGTACTATAGTTTTTACAGTGCTCAACATTTCAAAGAAGTTCAATAAGCAGCCCAAACTAATATCAAATAGATACAATTATTTGCTATTAATTTGAATTAGGGAGTCTCTACCACAGATTCTCTTAAATTAAATTTTAGACAGTTCTTACTATACAAAAAATTTTGGTAAATATGTGAAAAATGAATCAAAACTAGTGTACCAAAGCTAGGACAAAAATTAAGATGGGGAAGAGGACAGTGAGTATCTGAGAAGAGGGACAAATTGAGGATGAGATTCATCTCATAACTTTATGCCCAAATTATAAATTATTTGTTCAAGGCAATGTCCATCTCCAGTATTCATCACAGCATTTGACATACAACATGCAGTCAGAACATGAGGCGAAAATGGACAACTTGTTGACTTTAATATTGTTAAATGTGTTTGAATATTGACAAAATATATATTTCATGCTGACGGCATTTATAAGAATGCCATAACTTTTTTTTTTAGCTTGGCTTTTTGTATATCACTGCTTTCGATCTTTACCATAAACTGGCTTCTTCATGTTCCTTCTCTATTTTACTTTTCCCTTTGTAATTTTCGTGAAACAATATTTGATATATTTGACTGTGTAAGCTTGCTTCTTTGATCAAATGGATTTTGATTGTAAAGATTTTCTTGTCCAGTAAATCCTAATTGATTCAAGATTGCCGCCTTCTCTTTTTTAACCTCTATTTTTTGTCTCAGAAAAACTATCAAATACAACATAACTTTACACTGGCCCTTAAAAAGGTATACTCAGGCTAATCAGATTAGGTTACTCAGCCAAGCAGCACATGAATTTGGGGCTCACACATTCAAGTTAAAAATTGATAGTGCAACAGAGAAATCAAGGGCAAGTTAATAAAAAGAGTTCAACAGCACATTAGCAAAAGAAGTGAGAAGTACCATCTAGACTTCTAAACAGAAAGTCAAATTAAGCAAACCACCATAATGTGGAAGGAAAAATGTGCCACCGAAATTTTGGGTTCTACTCCAGATTATCTGTGATTATTTGTTCTCCTTTTTACAACTTCATCTTTCCAAACTCCTGCAATAGATCATTTCTAAAAGCAAATATTTTATGCTGTTGGTAATTACTAAGTAGAACTTGAAATACACATCTTTTAAAATATAAAAGTATATATTCACAATATGTACATCTATACTCACGATTGTCACCTAGAACTGAGAAATATTTCTTTGTACTAAAACTCTTTCTTTTCTGTCTTTTTCTTTCCCTTCCTTTCCCATTTTTTTTCATTCCCTTGCCTCCCTCCTCCTCTCTCTTATTCCCCTGATTTGTTTTTTTGCTCTTTTTTCTCTCTCCCCTACCCTTCCTCCCTTTCCTCTCCTTTCTCTCTCTTGCTCTCTTGTATACACGCACAGAAAGAGCTCCTTGAGGAGGGACTGTGTTTCATTTGTCAAAGATCAAGTTCATCTATAAATGAATGTGTACATGAATAAATGAATTTACAAAGAAATTTATCACCAGAATAAAGATATTTTAAAAAGTACTGTATTGGTTCTCTATTTCTGTAAAATAAATCATTATAAGCTAAGCAGCTTTAAAGAACACAGATTTATTATCTAAGCTTCCATGTTGTCATAAGTCAGGGTACACATTAGCTGGATCCTCTTCTCAGGTCTCATGGGCCAAAGTCAAAATATTAACTATCTCTGATCACTTAAAAACTTACCTGTTTAGGTCAGATCCACCTGGGAAAATCTTTCTTTTATTCAACAAAAAAAATCAGTTGATGAAGATGTATAATCATTCTTGTGAATTTTGTTCACCTTTGCCAGATAGCTTCAGATATTCCATCACCTTTCCCATATTCTAGCAGCTAGGAGCAATTTATAGGTCCTAACTACACTAAAGATAAAGACATTTTTTGGTTAGGGCTGGGACATTGGTGTCATCTCAGAACTCTTCCTACTACAAGTAACAACATTTGAAACTACAAATAAAAATGTCCCCAAACTGCAAAATAACTTTAGGATGATGATAGTTGATTGACACTTTCTTTCACATATGAATTCTAGCGTTGCCTTTCTAGTTTCACCACATTTTCCCTGGTAGATATCTGCCCAAAATAACTAGTGATGTTTAATTGATATCTTTCTAATAGATATTATAAACCCTCTGATGTATCAAGCTACGTTCTTCTCTGAATACGTTAGAAAACAACCTTAAGAATCAAAATAAATAAAATGCATGGAAGTGTTTCCTTTTTTTCTTCAGAACAAGCAGACAAACGAGAAAGACACAGAATAACATTGAGGGAAATAAAGATCATTGTAAAAGGGGAAGCTTATGAATAAAAATTAGCTCAAACATCAGTCAAAATGTCAGAGCAAATGTCTTCTAAGAGGAAAATTCTGATTGATTTCCACATAATCATTCTGATTGTATACAATCAACCTCAGCCACACATGCACTCTCTTCTACTGCTGGCTGTGCCTACAAACAACCAGGAAAACATAAATCAGGGAGAGGAAACGACTAAAGTATGGATTGAAGCGTTTCTATTTTTACAAGACCTTAGGGTCCACATTCATATAGACTACTTCAATGACACCTGCAACAATTTGGGTCAGGTGTTCTTGGTAGTAAGTTAACCTCTCTGCCATTTGTGGAAAGCGGGCTTTCATGATCAGAGAAAGCTTATTCTTTTTTTTTTCTTTTTGAGTTGGAGTCTCAGCTGGAACTACAGATGCGTGCTACCATGCTTGGCTAATTTATTTTTTATTTTTTTGTAGTGAAGAGGTCTCGCCAAGTTGCCAGGGCTGGTCTCGATTCCGCGGGCTCAGGCAATCTACCTCCCTTAGCCTCCCAAAGTGCTGGGATCACAGGCTGAGCCACCGAGCCTGGCCTATTCTTGAGTATTTAGTAAAAAAGAGAGCAATACAAACTGATACCTTTCCAGTTTAAAAAGGATGCTGTTTTGAGATAAAGTATTCTTTCAATAAAATTTGCTATGAAATTATGCAAAACAGATGCAAACGAAAACAAATGTACAAGAATATATACAAATTTATATAGCTCAATTAAGTAAGTTCAATACAAAGATGAGAAAAAGATGCTTATCAAAGTAAGTATTCATGAATCCACTGACTACTTAAGGTTAGTTAGGTAGTAGGAAAAGATACATATATATTTTGTCTACTCATTTATTCATCTAATATTAGCATTTACTGAGCACTTTTATGTACTAAACACAGTAGTACATGAAATATTTAACATATTTTTTAAAGGCTAACATATGTATGTGTATGTTTCAATCATAATTTTAAAAATATAACTTTTTATTAAAGCAAAGCAAATTATGTTTATATCTTTGTGAATGCAATAAAGTTGATTTTAAGAAATTTAAGCTACTAGAAAAGAATATTGTTATATGTGGTAGGTTTCACTAACATTTTGCTAACAATAGTGCAAATAACTAAGAAATTTCACCCATTTACTCACAATGTTAGAAGCCATAAACAGCATATTATATAAAAAGATAGAGGTTATGACCTTGTATGTAAGTATGCAATACATATTTTGAAATTTAAATATTTGTATGATTTGAAACTAATCTTTGATTTAGTTTAATTTTCATTTTATCCTGTAAAAATTATAAAGATGTGAAAGAAAGGTATATTATGGATATGAATGGAGTAATATTTTTTGCCCACTAGGGTAATTATTAAAATATTTTATTTGTAAAAACATCTGCTTTTGCATAATTTGCAGGATGGTAACTTCTAAATCAGAACCTAAAATAACCCTTCTTAGCTTTCCTTTCTTTGTGTACAAAAAAAAAGGTCATTGTTTTTTAGATGTTTATCTCGTAGTAGGGATCTTTTCTTAAAGATATCTGAAAGATACTTTTATGGTAGGTAACTATTCAATTTCAAAGTGAAGTCAACTCATTAGTTTTGAAAATCCACCGTCAAGACAAGAACAAAGGCTGTATTAATCTCAGCTATTCATTTCCTCTTAAAAAATCAGTTTTCATAATTTTGTGAAACATCAAAATTGTTCTTTTAAAATAACTCATACACATTTATTGAGTGTATAAGCATACTGACATTGTGTCTACCATTCGTCATATAAATAGACTTAACACAAGTTTTTCAACTACACTGTAGGACCATGTCTTAGACTCTTCAGGATGCTATAACAAAGTATCATAGCTGGGTAGCTTCATAAACAATAGAATTTGATTTCTCATAGTTCTAGAGGCTAAAAGATACAAGACTACCAGCAAATGTGAAGTCTGCTGAGGTTTCTCTTACAGGTTCACAGAATATGATCATCTTTTCTCTATGTCTTCACATGTTGGAAGGGAAACGGTTTCTTTCTTGGGCCTCTTTTATAAATATACTAATCCTGTACATCAGGGCTCCACCTAATCACATTCTCAAGGCCCCAGCACCTAACACCATCACCTTGGAGGATTTTGAGATACACGTTGTGGTGGGAAACGGGCATTTGGACCATGGCATTCTGTCTCTAGCCCTCAAAATTCATGCTCTTCTCACATGCTGAATACATTCATTACATCCCAATAGTCATAAGGTCTTAACTTGTTACAATATCAATTCAAAGGTCCAGTTCAAAGTTTCATCAAATGTCATCTAAATCAGATATGGGTAAGACTCAAAATAAGGTTTGTTCTGAGGCAGACTGCTCTCTAGCTGTGAGTCGATAAAAATCAAATGATTTATGTACTTCCAAAATACAGGGATGGGGCAGGCACAGGGCATGCATTCCCATTACAAAAGGAAGAAACAGAAAAGAAAAAAGAGGTAAGAAACTCTAAGCCCACAATCCAACAGGGCAAAAAATATTAAATTGTATGCCTCAGTAATGATCTTTTTGGTTTGATACTCTGCCGTCCCGGCCCACTGGGGCAGAAATCCCTCCTTCTGGGCACACTAGGGTAGTGGTCCCAATGCTTTGCCATGAAGGGATTGGATCCCCCGAGGCTCCAGGCAGTCCTCCCTCCAGGGCTTTGCTGCATGCAATTTATACTGCAGCTATCACAGATTGCAGTTGTGTGTCCATGACTCTCCCAGCCTAGAATTGTATGTTGATGGCTCTAGAGGGTCAGTGTCTCAGAGGCAGCTCCATCCCCACGACTTTGCTGGGCGCTGCCCAGGAAGAGGTCCTCTGTGGTAGATCTACTCTCAAAGTAGTTCTCCACCAGAGTCCCCCAGAGCTAAACCTGGAGCGACCATGGAACATGGTAATAGAGGAAGGAGAGTGGACTCGCAATAGGAATCAGGACCAGGCAGTGGTGACCTTGCTTTTTTTAAATTTTATTTTATATTAAAGAGTGGGGGTACAATTCAGGGTTAGGTATACAATTGGCCATTGTATAGGCAAAGTTTGGCCCTCACTTTGGTCCCCACTTCACCTGGTTTGAGCTCGGGTACCCTTATTGATGAGGCATGCCCCCCGCCTCCTCTGGCAATTTCCCACTACTACCCATCCTTTCTTGCAGTATTATGATAGGTGTTCAAGGTCTGCTTATGAGTGAGAATATGTGGTACTCAGTTCTTTGTCTCTGTGATAGATCACTCAGTATTATAGACTCTCAGTCCACCCAAGTTGCTGTGAAGCTCATAATTTTGTCCTTCTTTATGTCTGCATACTATGCCATTGTGTAGATGTACCACATGTTTTTTTATCCAGTCCACTTTCATTGGGCAGCATGGTTGGTTCCATGTTTTTGCTATTGTGAATAGTGTTGCAGTAAACACATGTGCAGGCAGCTTTTCTGTAGAATGATTTGAGTTCCTCTACGTATACTCCCAGAAGGGATATTGCTGGGTCATATGGAAGGTCAATTGTTAGATCTTTTAGGAATTGCTACAGTGTTTGCCACAGAGGTTATACTAGTTAACACTCACACCAGCAATGTAGTCGCTTTTCCTTTTCCCCACATCCTCTCCAGAGCTGTTGTGTTTTGAGTTATTGATGATGACCATCCTGACTGGAGTTAGGTGGTATCTCAGTATGGTTTTATTTTGCATTTCTTTGATGATTAGTGAAGCTGGGCATTTTTTTCATGTATCAGTTGACTGCTTGCATTTGAAAGAAATCTCTTTGCTACCCAGTTCATGCATTCTGGGCCTATGATAGTGGTAGCAACCATGATAATTTCTGAATTGCCTTTAGGGCCATTCTTCCATTGTCTTGGACAATAGGTCCTAGATTCTGTTAGATGGTTGTATAATCTCCTTATCACATTGTCATTTGGGCACAACCTTGGTGTTTTCTTCCAGACATACTTTCTCATTTTTTATAGAAAGATAGACTAAGAATATTCCTTTAAGTCTTGCTTTCCTTTTGATTAACAACCTCATTGTTAAATAATTTTTCCTTCCTCACATTTCACTATCAGTAGTCAAAAGGAACCAGACTGCTCCTTTAAAATGTTGTTTAGAAGTTGACTGACAGCAAAATATTCAATTTCATCACCCACAAGTTCTACCTTCCCCAATGCGCTAGAATAGGAACACAATTCAACCAAGTTCATTGACACTTTAAGACAAGGATAACATTTCCTTCACTGTCCAGTCCCACAATCTCCTATTTTGTCTGGGACCTCATCAGAATAGCTTTTAGCATCCATATTTTTAGCAACAGTTGTTAATGACCACTTAGGTATTCTCTAAGAGTGAGATTTTCTCTATCATTCTCCTTTATTTCCCTGCCCTCAACAGGATTGTCAATAAAGGCCCATAACCAAATGGATTAAGGCTAAACATTTATCACTTAAAAATATAAATTCGGAAATCATCCAAACACGTATGTAAATCCATATAGACATAAAATATTAAAATGTCATTAATATTCTAAAATGTTTTAAAAAATGGAATACTTCATATCAAATTATCAAAATATCTTTTTTCTTCCTTTTTTTTTTTTTTTTTGAGTTGATGTCTGTTGCCCAAATCTGAGAGAGTGACATGTTCATGGCTTACGGCAGCCTTGACCTCCTGGGGTTCAGGTGATCCTTCTGCTTCAGCCTCCCAAATAGCTGGGACTTCAGGTATATACCACCATGCCTAGCTAAATTTTTATTTTTATTTTTTGTAGAGATGGCATTTCTCTACATTGTCCAGGCTGGCCTTGAACTCTTGAGCTCAAGTGGTCCTCCCACCTTGGCTTCACAAAGTATTGGGATTATAGGTGTGAGCCTCCATGCCCAGCCAAGATATCTTCTTTCTACTCTCATTCTTATTCAGTTAAAAAATTTAATATTACTGTGCAATTTTAAAAAATAGATTTTTCCCCCACTCTAATAGGCTACTCTCAGGCCTTGCTTTCTTTTCTTTTCTTTTTTTCGAGTTGACGTCTCACTCTGTTGTCCAGAGTGGAGTGCAGTGGCACGCTCACTGGGCTCTGGTGAAGGTCTTGCTTTCTATCGCAATGAGCAACCCTTGAAGACAAGAAGTAATCAAACTGAGGCAGGAGTGCGACATGAATGTAAGCAACCTGTTTCTTCTTTGTAAAACCTGAAAACTGTTGTTGCTTCCTTTTTTTTCATACTGAGCATTGTGCTTTGTGAGCAATCTTTCTTCCCATTTTCCTGTGGTTAGTCATTGGTTAATTTGGTTGATTTTTTCTGGTTAAGTAATCCAGTTAATTATTTCTCACTAGCATCAACTTTTATAAACTTGAAAATGTTATTCCACGCTTCGACAATATTCACTAAAGTCAGGACAAATGATGATCTCTCTTCTTTTTTTAATCTCACAACTAATTCTCAGAGATGAAGAATCTGAAGATCAGAGAAAATAAGTAGCTCAATTTCATACAGAAAATTCGAATATTTGCATACTGCTCATAACCTATTTAAAACATGATCATTTATGGAAAAGTATATAGCAAACAAACTAACATGAAATTGTGTAACCTAAGTTGTCTAGTGGGTCCTCACTACTTCCCTGGTGACTTAAACTTGGTTCAAGCCCTCAATTTTATAGTCTCTGAAGTGTAGAATGCCCTGTCATTTCTGCTAATTTCCAGAACTTTCTCTCATGACTTATCCTGCATCAGGCTTCTATTTCAATATACGCTATTCTGCAGTAGCTAGTGTTGACTTAATTTCAGGATCATATAGAGTGCCTCACAAAAAATCACTCACCCAAGAACAATAGTGAACAGTGCAAATCATACTAAAAAGTTCACAAAAGAGAAGGTATTTTCAACCCCTACATTCACAATGTAGAATTGCTATGAGGTAATTCAATTCTAATAGTAGTTTCTAGGTTGACCCATTACCAGTGGTGAGACGGTAATACTTAGCAACCAGGTCTCTGGGAGAAAAAATATCCTTATCTGTGTTGTCTTCTAATTTCTGTGATGAAAATATCTGACTGTGATCATTTTCAAGTTACCAAAGTAACATCACAGAACTCAGAGTTGAAATTGAGAAACAAGTGGATAATGGGCTATTGCAGGCCATTGTGGACTGGTTCCAGTACACCCCTGCGCATTACCCCAAAATGTTCTTCCTGAGCTTCCTCAATGCATGTCTCAGCCTCCTCTATTTCAATTGCCCTGAATCATCACCACCAAGCATTTCCACATCCCTGGAGAAACTGAAGTATTTCTTCTCTTGAATACAGAGCATACTCTTAGCTTTTTTATACTCTGTAACACTGAGTTTTTTACACTTTAAAACACACCCACATATTCTTTTATATACCTCCTCCTGTGAATAGATAAGATTTATATCCTTTCTTCTTGACACTCAACCAATCTTAAGAACACTCTTATAATCAATAGAACCCAGCAGAAATGGCCCATTGTAACTTCAAAAATTTGTTATGAATAAGCCAAAACTTTCTGCCTTGGATTCTCTCAATATCCTCTTTCAAATGTGCCCCACTTACTGTTAGAAGTCCTACAACCCCGACACTGCTACGCTACAAAGACATGTCATCCCCAACTGAGCTCCCAACCAACAGCCAACATTAAACACCAATCAGGCGAGGAAACCATCTCGACGTCCAGTCTAGTAATACCTCACACCATGGCAATGTCTGACTATACAAACAGGGAAGATTCCAGCTCTGCCCAGCCAAGCTCACATCAACTTTCTGACCCCAAAATTACAAGCAAAATAAAATGTCTGTTATGCTGCTTAGTTTTGACCTTCTTTCTAATGTATCCAAATGGATAAGACAATAATTGAAGTTATTGAGAATAAACATTTCTCTTCACACATTCTTTTATTTTATTAATGATGATAATTTAGATGACTAGATGTAGGTGATATAATATTTCTTATTGGGAAGACACAGAATAAAGAAGAAGTTTAAAGGATGGTAGAGAAAAAGACAGCTGTAGAGAAGATTAAAGTTCTAAATATGAAACTAGAACACTTTTTCAGAGCAGTCTTAAATAATACCTCCTTTGACAAATCTGAATGTGTTCACCAGTTCTCACCCCAGATTTGTGGTCAATCAAATCCTTTAGCTTATCTAACTGCTTCCCAAGAGTAAGAGAAAGGATAGAAATGATGATATAACCTCTACCCCTCTGCTGAGGCAGAGGTATGGCTGGAAATGAAAGAGAATGACAATATAAAATTATCTTTTCTGTGACAGAAGAATTATAGATCAGGTAATGCAAAATGTCTCTTCCAGTTTGAAAGTTCTCTGGCACATTTTCTCCCTTTTAGGGTTTCTAGCACTAAATTTCTTGAACATTGCTTTCCTGAATGCTATCTAAAGTCTTTCAAAAGAATTGAGTTGACATTTATTTTTATCATAATTCACAGAGATATTTCCTTTTGTTTTTACCATAGAATTAATCCTGGTCTGTAAAAACCCAGACAAATGAAAACGAAAGTCTCTCAGGTTGCTTCAGGAGAACTGAGTTGCACATAGACTGCCATGCACCAAAGGCAAGAGCACCAGCTTAACTGTCCATAACCCTTCATCAAAAATGGCATAAATTTAAACTGGCATCAGGCCAGGTCCTGCTGTTACCACTTTAACCAAAGACCATAAACCAGTGTGCGAAGAGTGAGGAGTCACATATTTGTCTGGTGACACTGTGCCTGCAGGATGTTCATGATAAGGGGCAGAAGCTTCATTACCATAAAATGACAATGCCAAATTAATTCTAATTATCCTGATCACTGAACATTTAAATGAAAATGAAGACGTTAGAGGTAACTAATTACTAGGAAGGCCATTTCTGAGGATGAATTATGAAAGATTTTAAACAAAGACGTTGTGAAACGATGGATTCCAACTGCCCAAATCTTGTCAGTTTGTTTATTTGTTCTGATCACCTTGAATTTACACACCAGAAAATTGGGAATGATCTGCTTGTTAAAAGAATTTGAAGAAGTTCTGTGGTGAAGTGCATCTTCATCCTAAGATAAAAATTCACAGTTAGATATTTCTCAACTAGTAACTTTATCAATCTTAAGTTCCAAATATAAACTAGAAACAAAGGGTATGAAAAATGTGAAATTGATATAGAAACCTTATTTTGATTAATTGCCATCTTCATGAATTTACTTTTACTTTACAATAAAGTAAAACTAGATCTGGAATTACCATCATTTATTTATTTATTATTATTATTATTTTTTTGAGTTGGAGTCTCACTCTGTCGCCCAGACTGGAGTGCAGTGGCCGCTCCCGGCCACCGCAGCCTCCACCTGCTGGGCTCCCGCAATCCTTCCGCCTCAGTCTTTCAAGTAGCTGGAACTACAGGTGCGCTCTACCATGCCTGGCTAATTTTTTGATTTATTGTAGAGATGAGGTCTCGCTGCCCAGGCGGGTCTCGAACCCGCGGGCTCAGGCAATCCACTCACCTCAGCCTCCCAAAGGCGCGGGATTACAGGCTGAGTCATCGAACCCGGTGGAATTACCATCATTTAAACAGAAGTCAGTAAAAAATAAAAAGGAATGATGATCTTATTATAGCACTTGTTATAATTAGTAAATGAGATAGGAAAATATATTTTTACTTACCAGAAAATTTGATAATATCTTTTTATTCTTTTTAGTCTAGAAGAGTAATGCTCTTACTTGCAATTCCCAAACTTGTTCCTCAGAAGTAATTCAAGAATATTTTCACATTCTAGAAAAAGAGAGAAGTGCCAAATACAAAAGTTGTTTTCGTTGAACAGCTGGGCAGTAATATAGCAAGGTATATTTTTGAAAACAGCGTGCATTAGTTCAAATATATTTTCTACCTGAGATCAAACAATCTCCACATTGTAAAGATTCGTTTTCATGCAGAAACTTACTTGTGAAATAAATTAAAACAAAACAAATCAGGAACTGTGCTTCATTGTGATATATCTCAGCATTATATTGCCAAATTTTGATTGAGCAAAAAGTCAAATATGTAAACTATTAATAAGTACTATGTTTCTATAAAATTACCTATGCACTTAGTTGCTTAGGGTCCTCACACTTTAAATTTAATAAATAACTTTATTTTCTTAAAATTGATATCAAAGAATTGTTGCACTTTCACTGTTTTTTAATCAAAATCTTGAGTTTAACGATATACCCTCAATTACATTTTATACACAGACTTTATATTTCTGTTACAATCCATCCCCAGCCATGAATTTTTACTTGAGTTCTTGATTACTTGTGAAATACAGATCCATCTAATCATATTGTTAAAAGACAATACAAGACTAAAAGACAATGTTGCACATGATTCAAATATTGTGCATAATTAACTAAATGCAATTTGCTCTTTCCAAGGCACTCCATTTTGCAGAAGCCACTTTAAATATCCGCATCCCTTGCTAATAATGTTTTAAATAAATGAAAACAACATTTACATAGAAAAGCTATAGAACATCAGTAATATAATACGGTTCCCAAGCATGAAAGAAGGGTCCATTTCTGTCTGTTCTACTTCTGTGTTTTGAGAGTCTGTTAGCTGTAACCTAATATGATATACAAAATACTCAGTAATTACTTGCTTAATAAATGGTGTCTCAACTCATTGTTCTAGTATTATTTATTTTGTGTTACTCTTGCAATCATTCATTAACTTCTTTACTTATTCAATCAGTCAACAAACATGCATTTGTTGAATTGACATAATCAATCAGCAAGAAAAATGTATTATATTGTCAGAGTGTGCATTATCAAGGATAGTTAGTGTAAATAGATTATCTTAGGCCACAAAAGTGAGGTGAACCGGATTTCCAGTTAGAGCTTCACCTGCCAGAGTAGAATTTCCAACTGAGTCTAACATGGGGTGTTTTCCCATCTTAATTATATTAGACTTACATGTAAATTAAGCAAATGGCAATTGGAGACAGATCTATGCAAGATTTAGTAGCTCCACTCTCAGGCAAAGTCAGAAAAGAAGTTCAGAAGAATCTGGTGCTTTGGATTAAGACATGAGTGTGAGCTTGTGGATCTTGAGATGGTGGAACTTTTGTGTGTTCTTCTGAATCTAATGAAGCCATTGTAGGCAATACTTAATCACAAGGCTGAATTTTTGTGTGGTTGGTCCTGTTCCATTCTATGTCATCGCTACCGGGGAAAACTAGTAAAATGCCGAATCTCACTCTTATGATGAGTGAGAAGCCTGGGTCCAGAGAAAATGAAGTTTACTAATATATCTGTCCTTGACTCTACTACTATAGCCGGCTGAGTTGGGCCTGACCAAGGGAAAATTGAAGCAGGGAGTCAGCACTCACTTCTACTGTGATCCAGACAGTGTGTTAGACACAGAAGATAGGACATTGAAGAAAGCACTTCTTAGAAGAATGCATAGACTTTGAGACAAGCTAAACTAACAGAGGAGGAAAAACAAGATTCCTGAGAAAAAGTCTGGAAGTGAAAGTTGACATTTTGAAGTAAAACTTTCTAGAGCAATTAACACACACAAAAGAAAGACTCTTAGAAATTGAAGGGGTGAGGATGAAGTTTGATCGCATGGCTCCGAAAGTGCCTGACCTTAAAGAAACAACACTTTTAAGTGTTTCAGCATCAGTTATGGAAGGAGATATCCAAAATCCAGGCGGAGAATTCAAAGAAGTAGAGATACGAAGTGGTGGAACTTAGATTTGAACCTACTTTTTCAACCAACATTCTCTATTTTGTCTTTATAAACAAAACTACAGGCTCTGGATTCAGGCAAGTTTGTGTCTAAAACTCCTGTCTTTCCTCTCACTAGCTATATGATTTTGTGCATATTACTTAAATTATTTTGTATCTATGTTTCCTTTTCTCTGATAAGACACAACAATTACCTCACACAATTTCTGTGACAAATAAAATAGAAAATCTGTCTAGTCGAAATGATTCCACATGGGATCTAGTTTATAACATGGGCTTAAAAATGTGTTCTTGTCTTAATTTGTATGCAGTGGCTATGACAACCAACTGGGCCCAAATGAATGAGAAGTATCAATAGATTTAATTCATTATCTTCTATAATGGATTTTAATGTTTTTCTAGCACCAGTAGTGAACTTGTGGCAACATGAAACTCAAATACAGCTTGAGGGAGCCACCATTTTCTCTGCTTTGGTCAGATTGACTACACCCCAAGCCATAGGAGATGGAGACAGGTTGTGAACAGAAAAACTGTAAGAAGACATCATTCTCCTAGACTTGGACATGACAGAGCTTGGAAATCAACACTCACCATGTCATAGGGCTTCATGATTGGTTCTGAGGTGAGTACTTTGACAATTTAGTCTAATGAGGCCTTCCATGATTCCCTTTGGAGTTTTAGTCAGGTCAATAAAGAATTGTCACTCTCTTTCGCTAGGTAAATTCTGAAGCCTAAAAATAGAACTTAAATAGAGGAAACTTAATCATTAAATGTAATGTGAGGAAAAAAAAAACATATTCTGGTTATGATCTTTTTTTTCTTGTATGTTTTAATTTTATTTTTCATTTGTCACAGCTTTGTTATATATCTTGTTTTATAAAAAGAAATGTGTTAGTTTTATTTTTTTCTAATGTTTTTTTTTTTTTTTGCTTTATAGCATTGTATACCATTCACTTATCCTGTGTAGTGCTATAATACTATGGTTTAAATTATATATTTTTTTATTTTAAAATTGTGGGGTACAGTTAAGGGTTAGGTATACAAATATTCATTGTGCAGCTGCCCTTGCTGATGAGGTATGCCATCCCTCATCAGACAGATATTGATGGAATTAAAGTTTATAATACTGAGTGATCTTTCACAGAAACAAAGATCTGCATATCACATGTTCTCACTCATAAGTGGACCTTGAACAACTACCGTAATACTAAAAAAAAAAAAAAGGATTGACAGCGGTGGGAAACTATGGGGGGGTGCAGGGAGGGGCAGGAAGGTGGGATTGATGGTGGTTATGATCTTTGAGCCCTTAAATGAGCCACACTTCATTATCTATCCCCAATATGCCAATGAAGTATCTTATTTCACTTAAGGAAGATTAAGTTGGATTTTGTCCCACAAATAACAAGAAGCATCTGAACTGAAGCATTGTCTAACACACTCCATTGTGATCAGTTCCACTGATCAGTTCTATTGATCAGAACTTCTACTTTAAAAGTGAGGAAACCGCATTCTCACTCTCACCTAGTTTGTCATGTGAATGTGGTCCCTAAGTGGGTTGAGTACGCCAATACACATTTATATTTCCCACTTGCTGACTTCTCTTTATTTATTATCCTTTCAAGAGAACAATAAGAAAACAAAATAGTGAAATAATAAATGCAGAAAGTTTATAGTGTGGTGTTAAATAGAACTACCATTGTAATGATCTTTTTTAAAAATTCAAAGCTTTGGGTTATATCTCCTTTCTATTTTAAGAACCAAAATAACTATTTATACATGTGTATCTTTTTCTTGTTACCTGAAAATGCAGAGGCTAGAAAGTAATGGGAAGAAACATAACTTTAATAAGTAAATATCTGCTCCTTGTTGGCAAAGGCCATTGGGTTTTAGTGATAGATACTATGTAAATGCAAAAGTGGCCAGTAATGAAAATAGCTTAGAGCCCTCTCAAAGAGCAAAACTATTAACCTAAGGGTGCTGGTCAAATTCTAGCTCAGGCAGGTTCTCCATGCAGATTTAAATCAGTGTCATTTCACCTGAAAACAGCATGACTCAGGCAAGTGAATCTTCTCATGCCATGTTCCTGTGCCTTATTGCTAGTTGACATTTAATGTGCTCCAACATACCTAGGGCAGAAAAGCACTGTGCATTCATCAATACACTGTACAGAACAGAGATTCAGGCTGTGCTCAGGGGGTTCATTGTAATGGTGCCTGTGAACTTGGGCTCTAGAGATAAGGAAACTGGTGCCAACAGCCCATAAGCCATTTCTCTGTGGGATTCTGATTCTGTAGTTTTAAATTGACTTAATTTCTCCCATGTCCTTAATTGTTTGGCAGATAAAATGCATAGAAAATGAGTTGGATTTAATAATAATCATATATGATATAAATTAAATACTTGGCTAGTAGTTAAATATTTATAATCAATCACACTCTATGTCTTCTGCATATAAAAAAATAGATATTGAGCTGCAAAAGGAGACACTGATAAAAGATGAAGTGGTAGCCAGAATAAAGAAAGAATAAGGGCTCAGGGACATAGACTGAGAATCAGAAAAAGCTAAGACATGTTAAAAAAAAAAAAAAGACTGAATCATTCCGCAGTGATCTGAACTATGAGAAAAACCCATTGAATCATCTCAAATTTTATTTGATGATCTTAAGAGGAGTTGTGGCAGAAGGGTAAGGTAAACACATGATCAAAAGTGGTTATTTAAGGATTGAGCAACTAGTCCTTGGGTATTACAACTGAGAACAAACTTGAATGATTTTAGGAAGTCTTCTGGAAATGTGGAAATGAGGAGAAAAAGATAAATGTCATCATAAACTTAACAACAATCGATCTAAAATGGCAGAAAGGCATGCTCAGACATACAGAATCCATTCCCAGAATGTGGATCCTGGGAGACCCCTCAATCCCAAGGGTCAACCCAGAGTCTTCTGTTTTTCAGCAGCTCCAGATCTTTCTAATAGTTTCCCAGGTAACAGTTCCCTCATCACATTCAACTTGGTGAAAATATTGATAATGTCCATGACAGGCCACATTCTTCTCAACACATTAGCAGAGCAATTGATTTGGTTTTAAACTGCTACTCTGCATGGCCCGTTTGTCTTTTGAGTGAACAGTTTAAAAAAAAAAAAACTTTTTATTAAGTCCTCAAATATAAAGAAATATGTTGCCTAAACAAACATTTTGGAGGGAAATAATTATTTAATTATAATCATGATGGCAGTTAAATCACACTGGAAAAAAATGCTATTTTCAATTAATAATTTGGAGCATATATTTAAAATTGTATAGTATATTTGATAAAGAATAAAAAATAATATTTCTATAAGTAATAATAAGCAGAAGAGTATTCTTTTTCTTTTCTAATCCAAAGGGCTTCCATTTCTACAATATAAGGAGATGCATTGCTTTATATCTATTTTAAAACCAGTCAAATAAGTTTTTCTAAATAGACCTAAAAAAGACAATTTGTTTCCAAAAATATTTCGAAGTATTGTCATTTTGGAAAGGATATTTTAAAACATTTTGTAAAGCTAAAAAATGCAAT